>NC_087349.1:39437436-39740466 GCF_030014295.1 Loxodonta africana
ACGAACATGGGTGTACATATATCTGTTCGTGTAAAGGTTCTTATTTCTCTAGGATATATTCCAAGGAGTGGGATTGCTGGATCATATGGTGCTTTTATTTCTAGCTTTTTAAGGAAGTGCCAAATCAATTTCCAAAGTGACTATATCATTTTACATTCCCACCAGCAGTGTATAAGTTTTCCAGTCTCTCCACAACCTCTCCAACATTCATTATTTTGTGTTTTTGGATTAATGACAGCCTTGTTGGAGTGAGATGTGATCTCATCGTAGTTTTGATTTTCATTTCTTTAATGGCTAATGATCATGAGCATTTCCTCATGTATGTATTATCTGCCTAAATGTCTTCTTTGGTGAAATGTTTCTTCATATCCTTTGCCCATTTTTTAATTGGGTTATTTGTCTTTTTGTTGTTGAGTTTTTGCAGTATTATGTAGATTTTAGTGATCAGATGCTGATTGGAAATGTCGTAGTTAAAAACTTTTTCCTAGTCTGTAGGTAATCATTTAACTCATTTGGTGAAGTCTTTGGATAAACATAGGTGTTTGATTTTTAGGAGCTCGCAGTTGTCTAGTTTCTCTTCTGTGTTTGTGCATTGTTACTAATGTTTTGTATATTGTTTATGCCTAATAATGGCTCCTAGGGTTGTCCCTATTTTTTCTTCCATGGTCTTTATCATTTTAGACTTTATATTTAGGTCTTTGATCCATTTTGAGTTAGTTTTTGTGCATGGTGTGAGGTATGGGTCTTTTTTCGTTTTTGTGCAGATGGATATCCAGTTATGCCAGCACCATTTGTTAAAAAGAATGTCTTTTCCCCATTTAACTGATTTTGGGCCTCTGTCAAAAATCAACTGTTCATATGTGGATGAATTTATGTCTGGGTTCTCAACTCTGTTCCATTGATCTATGTATCTATTGTGGTACCAGTACCAGGCTGTTTTGACTACTGTGGCGGTATAATATGTTCTAAAATCTGGTAGTGTGAGGCCTCCCACTTAGTTCTTCTTTTTCAGTAATGCTTTTCTCATCTGGGCCTCTTTCCTTCCATATGAAGTTTGTGACTTGTTTCTCCATCTCATTAAAAAATGTCATTGGAATTTGGATTGGAATTGCATTACATCTATAGATCGATAGATCTTTTGGGAGAATAGAGATTTTTGCAATGTTGAGTCTTCCTATCCAATTCATGTTATTTTTTGACATTTTTTAAAAGAGAAAAGCAAAAAATGAAAATAAAAAGCCCCATAACTAAACTCCTCACACAGTCAGTATTGACATTTTGGCTCTTTTACTCCTAGTATTTTTCAGTTTATATTCAATATACCCACTGAGTTAACGTTAGGTATTATTTGATTTTGTCAATTTGTTTAAAAAAAATGATATTGAATAATTATTTTAATTGATAGTTATGGAATTTGAGTTTCAAATATATTTTTATTTTTATTTAAGTTGTGATGCATATATTCTTGAAAATTATCCTGGTTTTTCAAAATTGCAGCAAATGAATTGGTACAAAATAAAATTTTAGTTGTAAATCATCCAAAATTATATTGTTTTATGAACTAAAAAGGCAAATTCTTAGACTAGAAATTAATCTAAATTTGAACTTCGCAGAGATTAAAAGTGAATTTTGAGGTTAAAAGTGAATTTTGAGATTAAAAGTGAATTTTGAGAAATGCATATTATAGTCATGTTTGCAAAGCAAAATAAATTTGAAACTTCATAGAGTGGTTATAAATTTCAATGAAGAAAAAATGTTTTTAAAAGGCCTAGAATATTTTGTCTCTCACCTTTCTCCATTATTTTAAAGGTTAGCTCAGAATCTCCCAAATCATTTGTTTATAATACCTGTTGCCATTGAGTTGATTATGATTTATAGAGACCCAGGAGGACAGAATAGAACCGTCCCATTGGGTTTCCAAGGAGCAGCTGATGGATTCAAACTGCAGACATTTTGGTTAGCCAGGCTCTTAACTACCAGGCCTCCATGGTGTTCCCAATTCCCAGTGATTGTCAGAGAACACCTTTTGGTTAAAAAAAAGATTCAAGACTCTGTATCAGGTCATAAAGATGAATATAAAATAAGAATATCCTGTAACATAATAACTCTAATCACTGTGTTCTATAGAGTCCACTAAGTATTTTCACTATAGAACAAGGAATTCGGGAATCCTATGAACTTGTTTGGAAGGGAGCACTATTCCTTAATTCCCGTATAGATTATGGAAGTGGTCTATGAAGACCACCAGAGAAATAAGAACAGAATAAATGCCTTAAGGTCAAACTCTGAATAGTATCTGAGGAAGGGAGAAACTTTAGGATGCTAATTTAAGAACCAAGCTGGCATTGGTTTGTTCTAGTAAAACATTAATAACTTTGAAAAGAATACAGTTTAAATCCTCTCATACATTGATTTTAGGACCAGCAGTAAAGGTGGAATAAATCTCAGTTTAATCTACCAATTGTCTGGTTAATATGAGGCTAGGTGAACGATATCATTTTAATTTCTCACATAACACAGAGATCATACAAATAATCTATTACATTGGTAATACAGTGATACATTCTATAATATTCTCGTAGCTAATAATACATACCATAGTTTTTCTCTTCCCAAGGTAAAGTTACACATGACCAGAAATTATATGCTGTTGATTAAAAGGGCAAATGTTAAAATACCTCTTAAGTTTCTACAAATGAAAATCAGTGAATTATATACGACTAAAAAAAAAAACCCAAAAACTGACATATGTAATTCATTTTCTTAATCTCATCTTGAAAATCCAGACCGTCTGAATTCAGGGTACTGCTTGTGTGGCTGATGTTAGAGTAGTGCTCAAATCATTTGGCAATATACCATTTTCCTGGTACCGATCGTATTTTCTGGAAGTTATAGTTAAAAGGACTAAAGATTTGCTAGTCACTTAAAGGAAAGGGAAGGTATTTTCTTGAATAGGGAACAATTCAGGTGCTGAGACATTTTTGAGGAAATGCCATAGCAATATGCCACAAGGATTGTGATTTTGCTAGTAATGAAATAGTGTAGGAGAGGAGGATAGGCATGAGGAAGGATGGGATAAGGGAGAAAGAGATGGATATGCGTCTTTTCCACCCTGCTCTGCCTGTCACCCTGTGGCACATGAAGTATCAGGCCAAGCAAAAGGATGTAATTGAAAAGCATCGGGCCAGCAAATGTGAATGTTCTGCACATTAAATGTTGAGAGACCGTGCAAAATGGATTGAGGAGAGCGTCAATAAGCAGTGTCACTGGAGGGGGTTTGTCGGTTCCTCATTCTCTTTACAGCAACTTTTCTCAGCTCGTTTTTCATGGATGGATATATTATGTTTGTGATAATGCTCTCCAAATATTTCTTTGTTAAACCAAAAACCAAACCAAACATGTGGCCATTCAGTGGATTCCAACTCACAGGAGGGACTCTGTAGGACAGAGTAGAACTGCCCCATCGGGTTTCCAAGGCTGTGGTCTTCACAGAAGCAGACTGCCACATCTTTCTCTCACAGAGTGGGTAGGCTCAAACTACTGGCTTATTGGTGAGCAGGTGGGTGCTTAACCACTTCACCACCAGGGCTCCTCGTTTCCTGTGTTACCTTTGTGTGGATTTTTAGAATGCAAAGCTGTAAAGGTGACATGTGTCCTTCATTCACCTATTAAAAATGCTGCCTTTAGATTAACAGAGTGGTATTTTTGTCTGAGACAATCTAAGTTTTTTTCACATTTTTTTTCTGACACAATGTTTGTGACATGCAATTTATGTGTCTTTTTAAATACTCCTGTTAAGCAATTTCCAATTAAAACTGTTGTTGTTTTTTTTAATTTTTAAAGGCAGGAAAATAATAAAACATACGGCTTTCCCACAGGGAATCCAAGAGTCTCGTTGGAACAAAAGATCACAGCAGACATTAAAATTAAATTATATCAGACTAAGCACCACAGTGAAATGAACTATGCAGAACTCTAATATCTGTATTTCTTCACAAAGTTGTGGGAATAATTAGATATGTCAGTCTGCCAATGATGTTTTGTTTTACCTCATTTTGGGAGCAAGAAGGCTCCTAACAAGCATAGTTTAAAAAAGAAAAAAAAAAAAGTATATATATACACCCAGTGCCATCGAGTCAATTACATGGAATAACTCCCAGAATTGCTTCATTTGAGAAGTTTTGAAGTTTTTATGTTGCTGATCAGCAGTAACATGTCTGCTGTTTTATTCTTTTTCCTCCATTTCTTTCTGGCAAAACCTCCTTTGTAAGTAATTCCATTATTTGCCTTACCTTATTTATTTCTTTTCTGTGTTTCTGTGTGTCACACACTCCAGCCATCATTTCTGATTTCACAGGCAGTATATAGCAATGAAAAGCAGATTTTTTTTTTTTTCCCAAAAAGCAGATTCTTAAGTATATGTAAATGTTTCCTTGTGTTAGCTGCCATGGGGTTGATTCTAACTCATGATGACCCCAGGTACGCAGAGTAGAACCAGGCGGTGACCTTTTGGAAGAAGATCACCTGGCCTGTCCTCTGAGGCACCTCTGGTTGGGCTCAAACCTCCAACCTTTCAGCTAGTCGTGGAGCGTTTAACTGTTTGTGCCATGCAGGGACTCCCATATGTGAATACAGTCATTAAAATTAGCATATATTCACAGAGAATGTCACTGTCATGTTTTGTGTATACGAGTGTGTGTGTAACATTTTCTGTATTCAAACATTTTTGTGATTCTTTTGGAGCTGCATTCAAAGCAGGGTAATGAGAAATTATTTTCATTTATAGTGAAAGGAAGAGTCCATGGGTGGCACAAACAGTTAATCCCCCCACTAGAAGCCAAAAGCTTGGTGGTTTGAACTCACTCATAGGCGCCTGGGCACGCAGGCCTGGTCATCTTCTTTGGAAACTTCGCAGCCGTTGAAAGCCCTGTGTAAGCAGTTCTGCTCTGCACACTTGGAGTTGCCACGAGTTGGAATCAACTGGACAGCAACTGACAACAACAGCACAGAGGAAAAAAAAATCAATCTTGTTTACCAAGATGGATTCTTAGGGTCTTTTTGTTGTTTAAGGAAATACAATTTACTTTTAAATTATGAAATATTATGTTTTTAATAAAGATTTTCAAAGAAATGTGCTGTAGGAGGGGAAATGAAAGAACTTTAGACTAAGAAATAGGATGCCAGAGCTTTGGTCTTTGTTCTATACTGCCTCTCTTTATGACCTTGTGTAAGTTATATCACGTCTCTGCTCTCAGTTTTCTCGCCTATAAAAATGAAAGAAGGATGAATTCAGTGGATACAGTCCCTTACTTTTCAAAGCTAAAAATCTAGGATTCTGGAATGGTTCTAAAAATATGTAAAAAGTCATGCCATTTCATAATCACATCTTATTTGCACCCTAAAATCATTGTGTCTTTGATTCTCACATTGACCCTGAAAGTTTAAAATTAATTCTCATAAAAACAAGACAAAATTAAGTCTTACATCTGAGTGCCTGATGCAATGTATCACCTGCCTGCATGGATTCTTAGTATTTCTAGAGGTGCCTGGTACCACTGCTAACCACACTGACTGGGATCACAAGAGAGGGTCCTGGACAGAGTGAGAGATAAATGGTAGAACAAAAAATCAAATTCACTTAAAAGAACAGACTTACTGGTCTCACAGAGACTAGAGGAACCGCTGAGACTATATACCTAAGAAACCCTTCTGAGCTGGAATTGAAGCCATTGCTGGAGACTACCTTTCAGCTAAACCATAGACAGTCCCATAAAATAATAACACCCATGAGGAACGTGGTCATTAGAACAATCAGTAATACGAGATCGAAAGGGCAACATTTGCCCAAAAGCAAAGACGAGAAGGCAAGCAGGCGTAGAAAATCATGACGAAAGGAAATGGGGGAATCTAGGGCGGAAATGGGGAGAGTGCTGACACACTGTGGGGAATGAAGCAAGTGTCATGGGACACTTTATGTACAAACTATCCAATTGGGAACTAAATTGCTCTGTAAACTTCTCCCTGATGCACAAGAAAATATTACAAACAAAAACAAACAAACAAATGTTCTCTTGCCTGAAAGGATCATTCAATGATCAGGGCAATTCAATTTGTGTGACTACAGTGATAAATTGTCTTAAAATACAATCTCCCGCTTATTTTCTGATTAGCTTTGTGTTGTAGATGTCAAAGCACACTTTTCAATCATTTCATTTTTGCTAAAATATGTCACTTTGCCAGGTTCCAGTGTACATTTTACATTTATAATAATCATATAAACCTTGTTATAGTCTATCAAACATTCACCAGGTAGATCCTGGCATCTCTAAGAAGACGTATGACCTGTACAAACTTATTGATTTGCTGTTATCGCCAAAAAGCAGCACTATTAACATGAAACCCTGACACAAGACAGTAGGTTTAAAATGAAGGAATATTCTAAATGGCCTGCACTTTCATTGTTCTACTGCTTGGCAGGAATGCAAAGATGTGGGAGATTTTAGGGTAAATGCGGCTATCTCTCAAAACAAAATAAAACAAAAACAATATTATTTTGATCATTTAGACTTCTGTAACCTGGTTTGTTAACTTGAAGCACTTACTGATGAAGGTCAAAGACTACAGCCTTCAGTATGGGTTATACCTCAATATAAAAAAAATAAAAAATCCTCACACCTGGACTAATAAGCAATAACATGAAAACGGAAAAATACTGAAGTTATCAAGGATTTGATTTTATTTGGATCCACAATCAACACCCACGGAAGCTGCAGTCAAGAAATCAGGTGACGTGTTGCATTGGGCAAATCTGCTGTGAAAGACTTCTTTAAAGTTTTAAAAAGCAAAGATGTCACTTTAAGGACTAAGGTGCTCCTGACCCAAGCCATGGTGTTTTCAATCACCTCATATGCATGGGAAAGCTGAACGATGAATAATTGATGCCTTTGAATTATGGTGTTGGCAAAGAATATTGAATGAACTGCCAGAAGAATGAACAAATGTATCATGGAAGAAGTACAGGCAGAATGCTCCGTAGAAGCAAGGATGGTGAGACTTTGTCTCACATACTTTGGACCTGCTATCAGGAGGGACCAGTCCCTGCAGAAGCACCTCATGCTTGGTAAAGTAGAGGGTCAAAGAAAAAGATGAAGACCCTCAGGGAGATGGACTGGCGTAGCTACAACAAGAGGCTCAAACATCACCAAGTTTGTGAGGATGGCTCAGGACTGGGCAGTGTTTTGTTCTGTTGTGCATAGGGCGGCTATGAGTCAGAACTGACTGGAAGGCACCTAACAACAACATGGATTTGTAAAATCATTTCTAACCAGATACCCTTCCTTCCATATTAATTCAAATCTCTACCATGACTTTTTGTTCTCATTGATAAATGAAAATAGGTACAGCTGGCCACTACTCCTCATTTAATACTTTGCATATTGGAGCCAAGTATGACCACTGAAACCAGTAATAAAGCCTCATAAATGGCAAAACTTGGAACTCATTTCCCACACATGAATGTTGAATATCCCAGAACCAACTTGATAATATACCCTGTCTTCATTTTAGGAACTGATAAACTCATCATTTTATTTGCAAAATATAGACATGATAATGAGCTAGAAAATATTGCCATGACAAATTACATCCATTATTTATAATGTATATTCCATGATTATGTTGGACCTGAGAAGAATCTTTTCACTCTAGGATGCCAGCTACTGGTGAGACATTTGCTTTTATGACTGGGCCATACCAGTCGTTTCAGGTGGAAATGGTATTGAAGATCTATAATAGTCATTAAACAAGAAGATATGAAAGCATTAGAAAAACGTGAGCTGTACATGATGTAGTTTGCCGGTTTCTTTGGGTCCCTGTTCTATTGTATGGGTTGCTGTATCTCACAAAGACACAAAGGTTTTATAGAACGATGGTCTCCAAAGTGATGCATGTGTGCCTCATGGAATGAGTAAGATAATCCTTACAGCACAGGAAGAAAAGGGTAGAACTTTCTTTTGCAAGTATTTATCACATAGATTTAAAACCTCTACTTTTTTTTTTTTTTTTTGTATATTTCAGAATGTACTTAAGAGCCGTACATTTCATTATTTATAAATAAATAAAGTAGAGGTGACAACCCCAAAACTTTTTACCAATGGGGTGCACAGTCAACCAATTTGGAGACTGCTGCTGTAGTGAATGAGAGATTAATGACATCCCATTTATTTATTTATTAGCAAGTGAGAAAGATGCTGTCAATAAGAAGTTCATTTATCTGTTTTTCCACGTCTGCAATAAAGCACATTTAGCTGAAATGTCATACTCTGGAAAGAGTGCCAATGCTAAACATACATAAATGGCTACCTTGTACTAAGCAGCTGTATTTGTATTGATTTGAGAGGCTACATCAAAGCAATTGCCCGTGTGTATTTATTGTCTTTCTTCCAAAACGTCTAACCGAGCACAATGGGAAGTTTAAATACTTGGTGTGTGTGCTTCTTATTAAAAATGTTCAATATTGTTGAGCCTTTCTTTCTGTGTTTGATCTATAAACAAATGAATAGAAAATGAGCTTAATAAATCATTGGTGGCAGGTTCAAGAAAGTCCTGCTGTTTCTTTTCTGAATGCTAAATGAATGTAGTTTAAAATATAAAAGAAGAAGAAGGCGAAAAAATTTGGTAATGAAGGACCATTACAGCCATCAACTGTTTGTAACCTTTGTAATTCTTTTACAAATTTTAGTGAAAACCCATTGTTATGCTTGTCACAGTGAGATCGGCATAATCAATTAAATTGCACCCAGTTTATTTTTCTTCTTTAGGTGTTTCCCGTGTGTGGCACATGATTCATTTTCCAAACACACATCTGTGTGAGGGCTCTGTTTTGTATCCCTTTGAAGGGTGATTTATTGGTTTTTATTTGTCTATGTTAAGATCTCTAGTGTAATTCTCTCGGATCTGCAAATTTCTAATCTATTACTAAAATATAATTCTACCATGTTCAAAGTAGTGTAGGTCTCAGAGTCATAGTTGAAAAGAATTACGTCTAAGTCTCAGTTCTTTGTTATTTCAAAATTGCATTACACTTAAGAAAAGAAAAAAAGCTCTCCAAATGCATGACCTCAGATTCTGAAAGTTACATAGCTATTACTTCAAGTCACTCATCATCAGTTTCTTATTTATGCTATTAGTTGTTCTCTATTCCTCTGAAATAAAGATTCTGTATATAGTATATAATGTCACATATGGTATTTTAAATTCTGACTATACCCATCCTGAAGCAACAGATTGCTCTACAATATTTTAAAATATTTCAATATTTCAAAAAAATCTGGTCAGGCTTTTAATTATGGATTTGACAGTATTCAGGATGAATGTTTTTTATTAACGTTCAAAGTACAAGGATAGAGAAAATAATCCTGGAAGGAGTCATGATGATGGGAGCAGTCAGGGAGTGCTTAGTAAAGTCAATGTTTCATTTGAGTTTTAAGGTAGTGTAATATGTGGGTGGAGAATGGGGTGAGGACAATATTCCAACAGAGGAAAGAGCATGTGAAAAGTCACAGAGAGCAAGGCAAGAATGGACTGACATATTGGAAACATCACTTCCAAATACCTGTCTATCCATCCATCCATCTCTCTCTGTCTGTCTGTCTATCTAACCTTCGTCTATCTATCTATAATGGAATATATAAAGAACTTCCACAATTCAATCAAAAAGGAAAATAACTCATTAGAATATTGTCAAGAGGTACAAATAGGCATTTGATGAAGAAACACTAAAGTCAAATAAATGAACAGATGCTTAAGCTCGTTAATATTGATGGTACTAATTAATAATAATGTTTTCACCACACAAACTTGTCATAATTTTGAAATTTTGTTATTGTAAGTGTTGGTGAGGATGAAAGAGGATGATGCATACAGTGTAGGAAAGAGCATAGTTTGATAGCAACCTTTTGGAAAACAAGTTGATATTACCTGATAAAATTAAACATGCACATGACCTACAGCCCGAAATTCTCACTCCTAGATAAATACTTTAGAAGAAATTTTCACGTGTTACCAGGAGATATATGCATGTTCGTAGAAGAATTGTAAATAAAAGAAAAAATAAAAATAAAGCTCCAAATGTCTGTTGACAGTGGTACCGATCAATAAATTGTAATTTAGTCACACACACAGTTGAATGTTACGCAGCAGTGAAAACGAATGCACCGCTCACCTCGGCACGGATGGGTCTCAAAAACGTATTTTTGACTGAAAACAAAACGTCAGAAGAATACAGACCATACGTCTTAGTCATCCAGCGCTGCCACAGCAGAAATACCACAAGCGGATGGCTTTAACATGGAGAAATTTATTTCCTCGTGGTAAAGTAGGCTAAAAGTCCAAATTCAGGGCGTCAACTCCAGGAGAAGGCTTTCTCTCTCTCTCTGCTGGCCTTCCCATGAATGTTCCCCTGGACTAGGCACTTCTCCGCTCAGGGCCCCTGGGTACAAAAGACGTGCTCTGCTCCAGGCACTGCTTTCTTGGTGGTATGAGGTTCCAACCCAACCCCCCAGCTTCCGTTTCCTTTTATCTCTTGAGAGATAAAAGGTGGTGCAGGCCACACCCCAGGGAAACTCCCTTTACATTGGATCAGGGATATGACCTGGTAAGGGTGTTACAACCTGACCCTAATCCTCTTTAACATAAATTTACAATCACAAAATGGAGGACAACCACACAATACTGGGAATCATGGCCTAAAAAGTTAACACATATTTTCAGGGGACACAATTCAATCCATGACACCGTATGATTCCATCTTTAAAAATCAGACAAAACTAAGCAATATATTGTTTAGGAATAGTTATAGATATGGTGAAATTATAAAGTGATACAAAGGAATAATTTCCACAGAATTCAGAAAATAAAATGCAATCATAAGGAAAGAAATTGACGTTTTTTAGTAGTATTTGCTTTAGCTTTATCATTATTCTTTAAACTGTCACGATTACTGAAAACTTTGAAATATTTGTAGGGGATGTAATTTGCAATTACCATTGTGATTATGGAGCACAGACTAATTCTGAAAACTTGACTTTTGTTGTATCTTTTAGTATTTTTGCTGTTAGTTTTGTTTAGATTTCCCAGAAAATCATTTTTCTGTGGCCATGTGTGCATTTTCACTGATCAAAAATGATTTCACCCTCCTTTAGCAATCTGCTATTTCTTTTTTGACTGCAACGGATGAAATATCTTTGGACTGAATCACATTAGTAGAATGATCTCTGTGTGAAAAATCTAACATATTTTCTCTGTAGCAGTAATTCATCATCTTTAAAACAACTTAGTGACATGTGGAGTGGAGCGGTGGAATTAAAGCCAATTTTCTCTTGAACATAGGAACATATATTGGTATACTCCCTCAACTTTTAAAACTTAGGTTGCTTCATGCCAATCAAATTCATACCAATCAGATCATAAAACCAAAAATTCATTAAAAACCAGTGTATTAATTAGAACTTGGAAGAGTGTTGTATTCAAGATACAAAATACCTAAACCTGAAAAAGAAAAAAAGGTTATTGTTGTTGTATGTGTGTATATATATGTGCGTTTGCCTGTGTATTTCCATGTATTTGATTTTTATTTGCTTCCCCCTCTCCCCCAGGTATAGCCTTCTCACTAAATCTATTGCTTTCCGACACTTGGTTGGTTTATTCTTCAATTGCCTCAACATGTTTTCTTCTGTGAATAATGATAGTGGTAAACTTTGAGATTTGAAAACTACTTACTTTCATTATGAGTAGGGTTTTTTTAATTCCGGAACTTGCATATTGTCACTCTGATCCTTCTAAAGTCTTCAAAATCTCTCTCAATGGTACCTGCAAATCACCATAAATATTAAATCTGGATCCCATGATTACCTCCTTCAGGTAATAAGAAATTAGCCTAAGTTAATACAGGGCTAATAAATAGTGCTGGGAAAAAGTGGCAGCATTTCTAATGCGCTTTTCCCTCTAAGGATAGAATAGGCATGTGAATTTGAGATATGAATTCTCATTTGCTGTTTTCAATGTACATTTTTTATTCTTTGTAATGAGATTTGTTAGACCTTGGTAGAAACCCTGCCAGATACTCAAGCTCACTCTGTCTTTAAATAGGATGTTGCAGGTTTAGTAAAATTATAAAGTTTAACTTTCTAATACCTTAAAGTATACCATTAACTTCTTGTATTGTTTCCAACTTAAATTCCAAGTATATACACATTTTAAAGTGAAAGTTAGAAGAACCATTGTCTTTCTGCCAGTCTCTCAATAGTTACATTCCTAAATGTTCTTCTTTTCTCCTCAAATATTGAACTGATTTACATAACTAAGTAGAATAATTTTTCTAAAAACTCCCTCCAATCCAGGTACTTGATCAATATTGGCAGGATAAGGAGGCACTCAGATTTCTATACACTCCTGGCAAAAGCCTCACCTCCCCCCCGCCCCACCCCAACAATCAGCCTTACCAGAGTCATCTGCCTTGGGATCATCAGAACTGATAAAATCACACCATTTATTCTTGTTTATGTTAGTTACGGGGTCACTATGAGTCAGCATCAACTCAATGGTCATGGGTATTTTTGTATGTTAGTGATCTCAAGAAGTCAAGGAATTCCAGGTCACCCTTATTCGCCAGAATCACGATGCCACATGGCTCTGTGTACAAGGAGGCAACTCCCACCTGGCCATCCACTCCTGATCTTCCTTCCCTGTGTTATTGTTCTCCATAACACATGTCATCCTCTGGCATCCTTTACTGTCTGCCCACCATAAACCCACTGAAATATAAGCTCCAATAGCAGAGTTCTTTGATTTGTTCACTACTGTATCACCAGGGTCTAGCATAGCTCCAGACATTTTGTAGGTACTAAATAAATATTTGTTAGATGAATACATAAATGAATGAATGTATAAAGCATAGAGAAGAAATACTGTACATCTTTGGCACAGATTTGGAACGAGCATGCATCTTCTTTGGGCCTATTCTTTTAAACTGTGAAGAAAATTTCTATCTTGTTTTCCTCGTTAGGATCTTTAATGTTATGATTTGCCCCCGATGATGAGACACTCCCTAAGGGTCATTTCTTCGTAATTCTATCATTTACTATCTGATTTTTTTTTAGACAACTCAGACAGCTGTGAGTGAACCCATGGGGGAGTCTACATTGCATGAAACAATATGAATTTCCTCTGTCAGGTCACAGGTAAGGGAGTGGAAGTAAAAAACTGAAGAGGAATATTTTCAATATTGCAGAAATAAATTGTCATATGGAGTCCTGTTTGTTCAGTGGTTAAAAGCTTGGCTGCTAACTAAAAAGTAAGCAGTTCAAATCTATCAGCTGATCCTTGGAAACCCTATAGGGCAGTTTTACTCTGTCCTATGGGGTTTTTTTTGTTGCTATGAGTCAGAATTGACTTGCCAGCAATGGGTATGTGGGGTTATAGTCACATATAGTCTGTGGTTGGCGCAAAATAGTTCACACTCAAATAGGAACCTAAAGGTTGGTGATTTGATCCCACCCAGTGGCACCACAGAAGAAAGGTCTGGTGATCTTTTTTCTGTAAAGACTGTAGTCAAAAAAATCATACGGAATAGTTCTACTCTGGCAGAGATGGGGTGACAGTAAGTCAACGTCAACTCAACAGCAACGTGTTTGGTTTGATTTTTGGTGTATTTATATCATGGTTCAACCTGATACTGAATTATGGCATGTTTACACAATAATTTCCTGATTTCTAAGATAAGGAAAGTATCCCAGAAAGGTTTAGTAATTTTGCCAAGAGTATTTAGGCAGCTCATAATGGATCTAGGGCTAAGAATCTGGTTTCTTGACACATAGATCTTTCTATGGGCTACAATTAATACTACTCATCTCTAAAAAAGACTCACAATTCGAATTCACTGCTCTCTCCTGAAACTTCTATTGATAGCGTGCATGCTGTGCTATGAACATGCAAATGGGTTTAAAAGCACATTTTCCATGTCTCAAAATAAAAGATTCTTGGGACACAGACATCATTCCAAATAAAAATCAATTAGTTACAAGTACACAGCTCGAGTTCCTCAAATAGCTTTAAACAGAGTAATCTTCCCCTTTCCCCATGGTCTCCTGCAGAGCTTTCCATTACTGTCGCTGTCTAACATTCTGCCCGTCCTTGCCTTTGATATTTTGCTCAGCTGGTTTACTTCTCGACGCGTCTAATCTGAGTTTATCCTGAGCTCTGCTTTCAGCACAGTGTCACTGAGAAGCCTAATCTCTCATTTCTTGTACACCTCACCCCACTTTTGAGTCCACTGAATTTCTAAACGATTCCAGATTATAAGTAAATCCAGCTTTGAGCCACTCTGGTGCCCTTGGATGCCAAAGGATCCCACATTGTATAGTGAGAAATACAAAGCTTTTCCTCTTTCACAGTTAATCTCTCAAACACCTCACAGCTACTTGGCATCACCCCATTCAGGTCTTCTGTGGGACTTCATCATCAAATGTGATTTGGGAGAGACGGACAGGGATTCTTCTTCAGGTAGTGAGAGACTTCAAAATTTCATTTTAATGTCACCTCTGCTGAAACTCCTCTCCCAGAAGAAAAGATCATCTTATTTACTAATTGGCTCATATTGATCTATTGTTGCTTATATAGGTGTCCACGGGTGATGTTGTGATGGTGGTGGTTTTTCTGCTTGTTTCTTTTATGGTTCTGGGGCAAGGAGAGCTATTGCAGGACACTAACACTAACCTGAATGCTAAGACTACAAGTTACCTTTTAACAAAAGAATAATATAGAGCATGTCAAGATCTAAGATCCATCTATGAACAATCCCCAAATTCCATGAAGGTGAGGGTTCGGGGAACAAATTCTATATTTCTTCATGTGGAAGTACAAGGTCTAAATGAAGGGCCATTTGTAGTGTTCACAAGAGTCAAATCCCCATAACCAGTTGCAGAAGCCACCATGGTGTGCCCAGAATTCTCCATAGCATCATTCTCAGTTGGCAACTCAGAATGGCCTGCCTTTACATTTGAATAGTATGGCATTTTCATCTTCTTTGTGAAACCAGTAATTATGTTGAGATATTGGGATATTTTACCCAAGTGTAACTGTGTACGAGTTTCAAGAATTCAAAGTTCTTTAAGAAATACTAATTATCCATAATAATGATAAACTAGGTAAAATATGCCTAAGTTGTATTTGATTTTCAAATTGGTAGAACACAAACACACCATTAACTTTTCTCTGTTGTCCTGCCCTGAAGCACATTTTATATACATTTTCTCTACTATGAACATCCATGAGGTTAATCAACCATTTCAGGAGGTAGCATATGATCAAGAACTGATGGTACTGAAGGAAGAAGTCCAAGCTGCACTGAAGGTATTGGTGAAAAACAAGACTCCAGGAACTGATGGCATACGAACTGAGATGTTTCAACAAATGAATGCAATCCTGGATGTGCTCACTCCTCTATGCCAAGAAATCTGGAAGACAGCTCCCTGGCCAACCAACTAGAAGGTATCCATATTTCTGCCCACTCCAAAGAAAGGTGACCCAGCTGAACGTGTAAATTATCAAATACTATCATTAATATCACATGCAAGTAAAACTTTTCTGAAGATAACTCATAAATGTTTGTAGCAGTACATCAAAAGGGATCTTCCAGGAATAGAAGCAGACCACCAGGTCTTTCTTTCTAGTATGTCTTAGTCTAGAAGCTCCCCTGAAACCTTTCTACCATGAGTGACCTTGCTGGTATTTGATATACCAGTGGCGTACCTTCCAGCATCACAGCAACACGTGAGCTACCACAGCATGGCAAACTGACAGACAAGTGGAGCGAGATTTACTTACTAAAGTAAAAGGATAATATTTTGGAATGTAAGAGTTATTCTGTGTGAAAATTCTAGGCCATCTGACATATCTGGATTGATATTCTTAAAAGGAAAAAGAAAAGGATAACCAAGAATATCGCTGCTCTAACAACTAATGGAAACTAGCTAAAAGTGGACTCGAATTTTGTCAGACCTGGTTACTAGTGAGTAATAGATTAGATCATTAAGGAGCTTCATTACTTTTCCCTTGAGATACGTGTTCATTTCTCTTAACATGGTACTTAATACTTCAGTGTGGAAACTCTTACTTGTTTATAGCCGAAAAAAAAAAAAAGACCTAAAACCAAATCCACTGCTGTTGAATCAATTTTGACTCATAGCAATTTTATAGGACAAAGTAGGACTGCTCCATAGCAGACTGCCACATCTTTGTCCTGCAGAACAGCTGATGCCTTTGAACCACTGACCTTTTGGTTAGCAGCTGAGGGCTTAATCACTGTACCACCACAGCTCCATTTACAGCCAGAGGAGGTGAGAAATAAGATAAATAGCTTTCAGTATTCCTGCGAAGTTATATTCCCAGTTTATCTTCTCAATGAGGTGAATTATAAGCATGAGAAATTCCACAATGCTTCTCAGAAAATAAGTGTATTATGTATACAGCCAGGAAAATTGTCTCCAAGTTACTAGTTCTCCAGGAATAACAAATGGATGATTGGAGTAGTTTTACCTAATCATGAGAGGTTAAGTTAGTTAAGTACATGTAAGCTTGTGTCTTGGGATTAGCATTTATTCAGTATGTGGCTTTGTGTCACATATATAATTTCACTTACCCTTAGTTTCCTTTTCCAAAAAAAAAGGGGGCTAAAAATTCCTGATATTTAGAATCTTTTTAAGGATAGTAAAAATACTTTACCATGGAGCCCTGGTGGTGCAGTGGCTAAGAACTTGGCTGCTAACCAAAAGAGTGGCAGCTCGAATCCACCAGCCACTTCTTAGAAACCCTGTGGGACAGTTCTTTGTCCTATAGGGTCGCTGTGAGTCAGAATCTACTCTACGGCAATAGGTTTGGTTTTTGGCTTTGACCATCCTTTATTATAAGCCTTAAAAAATTAGTAGATTGGTATTAAAAGTATGTATTAATTCTATCTTAGTTACCTAGTGTTGCTGTAAAAGAAATACTATATGTGGGTCCTTTAAAGAACAAAAATTTATTTTCTCACACTCCTGGTGGCTAAAAGTTGAAATCAGGGTTGTTACCTTGTTGATTCCTTATATTCTTGGTATTCTTTGGCATTTTTTGACATTCCTTGGCATCCGTCTCACCCTCTGCATAAGTTTCTATGACTATTTTGCTTTTTTTAATAACCCAGGAGTGTTTAGGTTTAGAATCTGCCTGATGCTGGTATAACCTTATTAACATAACAAAAGGGAAATCTTATTTCCAAACAGGATCACATTCACTGTTAAAGGGGACAGGAATTCAATATGTATCTTTAGAGAACACAATTTAATCCATAACAATTACTAAATTAGATCTGGATGAATAAGCAAAATCATGATAAACAGAAAATATTGAAGTTGTCAAGGATTTCATTTTACTTGGATCCACAATCAATGCTCATGGAAGCTGCAGTCAAGAAATCAAAGGATGTATTGCATTTGGCAAATCTGCTGCAAAAGGCCTCTTTAAAGTGTTAAAAAGCAAAGATGTCACTTCGAGGACTAAGGTGAGCCTGATCCAAGACATGGTATTTTCAATCACCTCATATGCATGTGAAAGCTGGACAATGAATAAGGACGACCGAAGAAGAATTGATGTATTTGAATTACGGTGATGGCAAAGAATATTGAAAATATCATTGTCTTTAGTTATCTAGTAGTGCTATAACAGAAATACCAGAAGTGGATGACTTTAAAAAAGAGAAATTTATGCTCTCACAGTTTAGGAGGCTAGAAGTACAAATTCAGGGTGCCGACTCCAGGGGAAGGCTTTTTCTCCCTGTCAGCTCTGGAGAAAGGTCCTTTTTATCAATCTTCCCCTGACCAAGGAGCTTCTCAGTGCAGGAAAACCAGGTCCAAAAGAAGCACTCTGCTCCTGACTCTTCTTGCTTGGTGGTAATGAGGTAATCAGGTCCCTCTCCTCTCTGCTTGATTCTCTATTTTATGTCTCAAAAGAGATTGACTCAAAATACAACATAATCCTATAGACTGTGTCCTGCATCATTAACATAACTGCCTCTAATCCTGTCTCATTAGCATCATAGAGTTAGGATTTATAACACACAGAATAATCACATCAGATCACAAAATCATGGACAACCACACAATGCTGGAAATCATGGCCTAGCCAAGCTGATACACATTTTTGGAAGAAACAATTCAATCCATAATATTCCACCCCTTGTCCCCCCAAATTTCATGTCCTTGTCATATTTAAAACACATGCACATCATCATATCATACCAAAAGTCTTAAATCAACTCCAAGTCCAGATTCCAAAAATTCTTCTTCATCTGTGAAATCTAGAATACAAGTTATCTGCTTCCAAAGTATAATGGTGGAACAGGCACAAGGTAGACATTTCCACTGCAAATGGAAGAAATTAAAGGGGAAGAGGGAATAATAGGCACCAAGGAATTCAAAAACCCAGCAAACACATTATATTAGCTCTCATGGCTTGAAAATAATCCTCTGTTTTCTGAGGCCAATTAGGTAATGGCCCTGCCCTCCAGACTCTGGGTGTTGGCCACGCTCTCCAGATTCTGGATGGAAGCCCCTCGGCCCTGGGCTTCAAATCAGCCTTCCAGGCCCACTAGGATGGCAACTCTGCTCCTTCAGCTTTCTGCGGCCTCATTCTCCTAGTCCATCTGAGTGAGGACTATACCTCCTCAGCCCCGGCAGGCCCCAGTCTTCTGCCTCTTGGGCATGGCAGTCCTGCCCCCTAAGGTTTGGGTGGCAGATCAGGTTTCATCTCGCTGGCACTCGTGAATGGCAGCCCCACTTCACAGTCCGAGTTGGTGAAGATTTGACTCTGAAACCTGGGAGCCCCTATCCCCACCCATTGTGACCGAGAAAGCTGTGCTTCTACCTGAGTTCCCAGAGATCGTGGCCCTACACTTTCGGACTGAGGCATCTCTGCTTCCTATGCTCCTTGTCTCTTCATCTTCTACTTTCTGGTTCCTTGGCCTCTTGGCCTTTGGAGCCTCTTAGGCCTTTCCAAGTCTGCCCTGCTTGGGCAAGTGATACAAAGCACTTTAGCTCTACAGATAAGTGCTTGTAGACACCCCACTCTGCCAGTAAACTTCCTATACCTACCTAAATGTAATGTAGCTCAATAAGTTGAGTCTTTATTTTATGCTTAACATGCACTAGGATAAGTGCTTTACATACTTTATCTCACTTGAGTCTCAGAAAAAACCTGGTGAAACAGGAGTCCCAAGATAAGATTTTGACGTATGTATCTTCACACTTCCTTATTCCTGGAATGTCTAGTCCCTCCACCATTGCCTCAAGAGGAATTGTCACAGCAGGATTGCAACTAAAAAGAAACCCTAGTGTTTATTTATTTATTGCTAACTAAATTAGGCTCTTGAGAATCAAATGTGTAGGCCACCAGGGAAGTAGGCAGAGAGGATTGAAAATGAAATCCCAGAGAAGACACGATGACAATCCTCCTTTTTCTATTCCCACCCTCAGTTTACAGAAGATGAGAGTTGATGAATTGAAATGAGCAAAGACAATCCTATGACCCTAGAGGCTCACATCCTCTCCCTTCACGATCCTAGTAAAAATTTCTCTAAGCAGGTTTGAGTTAGCTCAATGGAAGAAATGGCAGATTCTGATTGCTAAGATCAGAGTTCCCACCTTTCAAACAAGTCCAATTCCTCAACCAGGAACATTCCATTGTTACACCCACTTCAATGTGTTCTCCATCAACCCTTCTTAAAAATTTGTAGCGCATAACAGTAGTTTCATCCCTGGTGTGCTTTCCAGGGTATCTATGTTCTGAATAAGCCTTACCAAGGCATTCCTCTCTGTGTGAACTGGAGGTTTGAGTCAACTCAGAGATGCCTTCAAAGAAAGGTCTGGCAATCTATTTCTGAAAACTTAGCCATTGAAAATCCTATGGAGTACAGTTCTACTGCATACGTGGTTGCATATATATATGTATGTGTGTGTATATATACACATTAAATGTATAGTTGCATTATAAATATATATATATATGTTGTTGTTGTTAGGTGCCGTTGAATTGGTTATGACTCATAGCGACCCTATGCACAACAGAACGAAACACTGACCTCTCCTGAGCCATCCTTACAATCATTGTTATGCTTGAACTCATTGTTACAGCCACTGTGTCAATCCACCTCATCGAGGGTCTTCCTTTTTTCTGCTGACCCTGTACTCTGCTAAGCATGATGTCCTTCTGCAGGGACTGATCCCTCCTGACAATATGTCCAAAGTATGTAAGACACAGTCTCGCCATCCTTGCATTCTGGTTGTACTTCTAAGACAGATTTCTTCGCTCTTTTGGCACTCCATGGTATATTCAATATTCTTTGCCAACACCACAATTCAAAGGCGTCAACTCTTCTTTGGTCTTCCTTATTCATTGTTCAGCTTTCACATGCACATGATGCTTTTGAAAACACCATGGCTTTGGTCAGGCACACCTTAGTCTTCAAGGTGACATCTTTGCTTTTCAACACCTGAAAGAGGTCCTTTGCAGCAGATTTACCCAATGCAATGTGTCTTTTGATTTCTTGACTGCTGCTTCCATGGCTGTTGATTGTGGATCCAAGTAATACGAAATCCTTGACAACTTTGATCTTTTCTCCGTTTATCATGATGTTGCTCACTGGTCCAGTTGTGAGGATTTTTGTTTTCTTTATGTTGAGGTGCAATCCATAGTGAAGGCTGTGGTCTTTGATCTTCATTAGTAAGTGCTTCAAGTCCTCTTCACTTTCAGCAAGCAAGGTTGTGTTATCTGCATACTGCAGGTTGTTAATGAGTCTTCCTCCAATCCTGATGTCCCATTCTTCTTCATATAGTCCAGCTTCTCGGATCATTTGCTCAGCTTACAGATTGAATAGGTATGGTGAAAGAATACAACCCTGGCGCAAACCTTTCCTGACTTTAAACCATGCAGTATCCCCTTGTTCTGTCCGAACAACTGCCTCTTGATCTATATAAAGGTTCCTCATGAGCACAATCAAGTGTTCTGAAATTCTCATTCTTTGCAATGTTATCCATAATTTGTTATGATCCACACAGTCCAATGCCTTTGCATAGTCAGTAAAACACAGGTAAACATCCTTCTGGTATTCTCTGCTTTCAGCCAGGATCCATCTGACATCAGCAATGATATCCCTGGTTCCACATCCTCTTCTGAAACTGGCCTGAGTTTCTGGCCGTTCCTGTCAACATACTGCTGTAGCTGTTTTTGAATGATCTTCAGCAAAATTTTGCTTGAGTGTGATATTAATGATATTGTTCTATAATTTCCACATTTGGTTGGATCACCTTTCTTGGAAATAGGCATAAATATGGATCTCTTCCAGTCAGTTGACTAGGAAGCTGTCTTCCATATTTCTTGGCATAGATGAGTGAGCACCTCCAGCACTGTATCTGTTTATTTAAACATCTCAATTGATATTCCATCAATTCCTGGAGACTTGTTTCTCACCAATGCCTCCAGAGCAGCTTGGACTTCTCCCTTCAGTACCATTGGTTCCTGATCATATGCCACTTCTTTAAATGGTTGAATATCGACTAATTCTTTTTGGTATAATGACTCTGTGTATTCCTTCCATCTTCTTTTGATGCTACCTGCGTCGTTTAATATTTTCCCCATGGAAGCCTTCACTATTGCCACTCAAGGCTTGAATTTTTTCTTCAGTTCTTTCAGCTTGAGAAATGCCAAGCCTGTTCTTCCCTTTTGGTTTTCCATCTCCAGCCCTTTGCACATGTCATTATAATACTTTACTTTGTCTTCTCGACAGGCCCTTTGAAATCTTCTGTTCAGTTCTTTTACTTCATCAATTCTTCCTTTTGCTTTAGCTGCTCAGCATTCGAGAGCAAGTTTCAGAGTCTCCTCTGACATCCATCTTGGTCTTTTCTTTCTTTCCTGTCTTTTCAGTGACCTCTTGCTTTCTGCATGGATAATGTCGTTGATGTGTCATTCCACAACTTGTCTGGTCTTCGGTTACTAGTGTTCAATGCGTCAAATCTATTCTTCGGATGGTCTCTAAATTCAGGTGGAATATACTCATGTTCATATTTTGGCTCTCTTGGACTTGCTCTGATTTTCTTCAGTTTCAGCTTGAACTTGCATAGGAGCAATTGGTGGTCTGTTCCCCAGTCGGCCCCTGGCCTTGTTCTGACTGATGATATTGGGCTTTTCCATCGTCTCTTTCCACAGATGTAGTCCATTTGATTTCTGTGTGTTCCATCTGGCAAGGTCCATGTGTATAGTCGCCTTTTATGTTGGTGAAAGAAGGTATTTGCAATGAAGAAGTCGTTGGTCTTGCAAAATTCTATCATTCGATCTCTTGCATTGTTTCTATCACCAAAGCCATATTTTCCAACTACTAGTCCTTCTTCTTTGTTTTCAACTTTCTTATTCCAATCACCAGTAATTATCAATGCATCTAGATTGCATGTTCGATCAATTTAAGACTGCAGCAGCTGATAAAAATCTTCTATTCATCTTTGGCCCTAGTGGTTGGTGCATAAATTTGAATAATAGTCATATTAACTGGTCTTCCTTGTAGGCATATGGATATTATCCTATCACCAACAGCATTGTACTTCAGGATAGATCTTGAAACATTCTTTTGACGAGAAATGCAGTACCATTTCTCTTCAAGCTGTCAGTCCCAGCATAGCAGGCTATATGATTGTCCGATTCAAAGCGGCCAATACCAGTCCACTTTAGCTACTAATACCTAGGATATCAATGTTTATGTGTTCCATTTCATTTTTGACGATTTCTAATTTTTCTAGAGTCATATTTTGTACATTCCAGGTTCTGATTATTAATGGATGTTTGCAGCTGTTTCTTCTCATTTCGAGCCGTGCCACATCAGTGAATGAAGGTCCCGAAAGCTTTACTCCATCCAGTTCATATTAAGGTCGACTCTACTTTGAGGAGGCAGCTCTTCCCTAGTCATCTTTTGAACATCTTCCAACCTGGAGGGCTCAGCTTCCAGCGGTATATCAGACAATGTTCCGTTCCTATTCATAAGATTTTCACTGGCTAATGCTTTTCAGAAGTAGACTGCCAGGTCCTTCTTCCTAGTCTGTCTTAGTCTGGAAGCTCAGCTGAAACCTGTCCTCCATGGGTGAACCTGCTGGTATCTGAATACTGGTGGCATAGCTTCCAGCATCACAGAAACACACAAGCCCCACAGTACGACAAACCGACAGCACGTCTGACTCATAGAGATCCTACCCTATAGGACAGAGTAGAACTGCCCCATACAGTTTCCAAAGAGCCCTGGCGGACTCGAACTGCCAACCTTTTGGTTGGCAGCCATAGCTCTTAACGCCCCCCCATATATATAACCTCTAAGTGTATGATTGTACTTAAATAATAAAAATATGCAACTAACTTGAAATCAGACAAAGTGACTTGTATCCTGGGAAGGACTGGCACATTGGGGATGCAGAGCTAACCAATGTACACCAGTCATCAGATTCTATTTACCACTCACTTTTTGATCCAAAGATTATTTTCTAACAAATTAGAACTGCAGTCCTTTCCTTAATGGAGTTTATTATTCTAATTTGTACATTAATCTGGGCATATTTGTAAAAAGGAACAGACTGGAAAGCTTTATTATTTCAACAAAATTGTTATAATTTCATAAAAAAGTAATTTCTATGGTAAATACAAATTGGGTTTTAGCAGTGTATTTACTTACACATGTTCCATCTTGTTCCAAAGATTGTTGAGAATATAAACAGCAAAACATACACCAATTCAACAGTTTCTACATGTACAGTTTAGTGACATTGATTACATTCTTCAAGTTATGCAACCATTCTCACCCTCCCTTTGATTTCTTCCTCCCTCATTAGCATAAACTCACTGCCACCTCATATCTGATCTTCCAATTGCTGTTGTCAATTTGATCCTACGTAGATATATATAGACAGTTCTTAAAAGAGCATAATGCTCAAGGCAGAGCTTCCTACTAGTTGAATTAAATTATTTTTCAGTTTTAAGATGATTCCAGGGGATAGTTTTTGTTTAAGGTTTAAAGATTATCTTAGGGCAATAGTTTCAGATGTTCTTCCACCCTCCACGGCTCCAGAAAGTCTAGAGTCCATGAGAATTTCAAATTCTTTTCTGCATTTCCCCCATTTTGATAAGGATTCTTCTATGGAATCTTTGATCAAAATATTCACTAATAGTAGCCGGGCACCATCCAGTTCTTCTGGTCTCATGGCAAAAGAGGCAGTTGTTCCTGGGGATAATTAGCCACATATTACTTATCCTCCTCCTATTCCTGACTCTTCTTCTTCCTCTGTAGTTTTACCTATCCTTTTTATCCTCTAATTTACTGATTCTTCTTCCTGATTAAAACTTTTCTGTTAAATAGAATTAAGTTCTTCTATTGTATTTTTCGTTTTGGTTATTGTCCCTTTCATTAGCAATTATCTTTTTTTTTTTATCCTCAAATTGTTCTTGTCTTGTTTTTCTTATTTCTTTTAGCTCTTTGTCCTTGTTTCCCTTATTTCTTTAATTACGTTTAATGTCATTGTATTATATTCTTCCATTTTTAAAAAATATTTGGTCATCCCTATATGTGCTTTCGCTCCCTTTGTCATGTTCGTTTGAACGGGCTATTGTTTCTTTGTTCTTTGTATATCTTGTGATTTTTTTTGTTGGGCCATTGGAGTTTTTGAAGTTGTTAACTTTCACAGTTTCGCCAGTATTTGGTATTTTTGCCCACATTACTTTCTGCAAGAAACTCTTAGGTAGGGAGAGACTTCAGCCTTTGCTTACTATTTCCTCTCCCTTTCTGTGATAAGTCCTTCTCCCTTCCTGGTTTAATTGGGATTTGAAAGTTCCAGATCTCATTTTTCAACTTTCAATCTTTCCCAAACACAACAGAGAACACATTGTGGTCAATCTGTTCACCAGCAGGCACCGCCACTCAGGCAAAATATTGTATACTAATCAATCTGTCCACTAGGTTGTGCAGTCCCCTCTCTCTGGTTATTATTTACTTCCCTTCTCTATTTCTGCAATCATGTTTTTAGTCAGAAAACTCACACTCAACAAGACCTCTTTGGAGCTGGGTATTGCCTTCCATTTTTACCCACAGTATCTTTCCCTGCTCTGTGGGTGCTGCTTATATCTGTGATAGCATTCAAGGAAGCACGGGCAGATTTTCCACGTTTCAGGAGAAGGGGCTGGCACTCCCCAGAAGAACCTCTGAGAGACCTGTCCTGTTGGTGTCAGAGCCCCAGTGGCCCTGAGGTGGTTAGGAAAACAGTCTCCACTTAGGTGACCCACTTCCTGGCTCCACTGCAGGGAACTCTCTGTAGGAGTTCATATCAGTTCAGCAACTGACTGGGGAGAGGTAGTCAAACTCTGAACAGACCCCCAGGGAGGTCTGCCTTATTGCTATCAGAGCCCACCCCTTAGTATGTTGAGTGGGTGTAGCTTCTACTCAAAATGCCTGCTTCCCAGCAAGCAGCAGTCTCAGTCAGCAATCCTCAGTGCCAACTGTAAAGGGGAGCAGGCAGACCTAAACCTATCCCCAGGAGGTCTTCCTGTTGGTTTCAGAAGCCTGAGCTCTGGGGCGCAAAGAGAGACAAGTAGCAGGCTGACTATGGGAGTAGACTTCACTGCAGGGATCTTCTTTAACAGTTTGCAACAGCCTGGCAACCAACAATTACCAGATGAAGGAAGGGGTGTCATGCTTTAGTCAGATTCCCATGGAGTTCTGCTTGTTGCTGTCAGAGTTACCCCGATTGATTGTTGGCTGTGAGTGCAGCCTCCACCAAGACTCCTGCTTCCTAACGGCAGCCACAGTCATCAGTCCTCAGTGTCAACTGGCAGTGGGGGCAGACTAACCCTAATTGACCTGCAGGGAGGTTTGTCCTGTTGATTTGAAGGCCAGAGTTATGGAGTATGTGGAGAGGCGGGTAGAGTGCTGATGACGGGAGCAGACTCCACTGCCATGCCCTTCTGTAGCAATTCATAGCAGGCTTGCGGGTGACAGTGTCAAGATGAAGGAGGGGCTGTCATGCTCCAAGCAGTTCTCTAGGGAGGTCTGCCTTTGGTTATCAGACCCATCCCTGTAGTATGTTGCCTGTGGGTGTAATCTCTTCTAAAGATGTCTGCTTCTTAGCGACACAGCTTCCTCAGTCAGCAATCCTCAATACTGACAGAAAGGGGGAGTGGACAGACCAGAACTGACTCCCTGGGAAGTCTGCCCTGTTGGTTTCAGAGATCTGAGCTGTGGGATGCACAGGGAGTCAGGTAGAGTGTTGATTATGACAGCAGACTCCACGGCACGGGCATTCTGTAGCAACTCAGTCAGGTTGCAACTGAGAGTACCTGGTTGGGGAGGTGCTGGCAGACTCCAAACAGACCCCTGGGGAGGTCTGCCTTATTGATTTTATGGCAGAAGCTTAGGGTCCTGTCTCTTTGTGCAGGCAAGGTCTGTAGTAGTTAGGAAAGCAGGCTCTATTTCTGGGGAAACTACCCCAGGTCACAGCAACCAGCAGCCCATGTACCTGGGTGACGGGCAGGGACAACAGAAGAAGCAGGTTTCTACTGCATGTGATTCATCGTTGATTTGTTGATTTTTGCCTATTTGCAGTTCCTTGCTGCTTTCCTCTGCTCCTTGATTCAGAGTCCCTCAAATCTGAGAACTGTTTCCTTGTTGTATTTGTTATTGTATTTGTGGCGTAGGGTAGGAACAATGTTTTTTTTTATGCCACCATCTTCCCAGGATTCCCTGATATTTAATGTGTTTAATAACCTGTCACATGAATAATTATATATATTTTGATTTGCTTGTTTAACTATCACATTTTGATTCAATTCAAGAGTGACTTTTTTTTTTTTTAGATATCTATTTATCCAACAAATACAATTAAGGTGATAGTAGAATCATCTATCATGAATTCCCATAGAAACTATTAAAACAATAGAACTTCAAATGTGGTATTTATTGCTGCTATTTTTTTTTTTTTTATATATAGTAGTATCAATTCTTAGAGAAAAACTTTCCATTTCTGGTATTTAAAATAATATTATCGCTGTTAAAAATACTGTTTTTTTTTTTCAGATTGCTAAATTCAGATTAAAGAGTGAGTATATTACTTCCTTAATAGTAATAAGAATATTCTCCAAACAACCAATTTCATCCAATTTTATCTCTAAAAGATAATATAATTGCTTTGATAAACTTTAAATCATTAAATTAAAAGATGTAAGCCATAAAGTGGCCAAACGTGTGAGCATACTTCTCTCCCAAGCTATTGAGAAGGACTGATAGGAACTTTAAAAGAGTAAGGATCTTGAAACCAATTGCTTTGGTCGTTTAGTGATCTCAAGAAAGCATTTTACCTTTCTGACCCACGTATTTCATCTAAAAATATGAAAAATGATATTATTCCTCAATAATTACTAATAAAATATTATTTAAAAATACATATTTTATATAATTGTGAAGATTAAATAAGAGGTTTATTTGAAAGTATTTTATAAATTATCAAGTTCTTCCAAATGCATACTTCTTAATTAGTTTTATTATTATCAAACCACAGCCATTTTGTCAACAGTCTTTTCACTTTTGGTATTTCCGACTCTCTTCCCAACCAGTCATCAAGTTCTGCATATTCTACCTCGAACTGCATATCTTCCATATGCCTCTTTTTTTCTTCTCTCTGCCCTCCTTTATCGTATCTTGTACAAGGGAGACTGATTTCTATGGGCTGAATCTGTAAACATCCTTGTTTATTGGCTTCAGGTTGGGTTCCTGGGGTGAATGCACAGGCAGGATATGGGAGAGGAGTGGGGTTAGGCTCTCTCCTTACCGGATAACTGTGATTGGCTGTGTTCCTCTACCTTAGGCTAATGTTCCTGGAGGCAGCCCTTTTGCACAGCTACTTTCTTGGGTTCCAGTATTAGTAGCTCCCATTACCTTTATGGATCTATAAGTAGCAATCTTCTTTTATTTTGCTAGCTCAGGGGTGCCACACCAACCCTTGGTAATTTTCCTAAACTCTGCCTACATCTTTGTAATAGTCCCTTTATTAAACTATCCTTACTTATCTCGATTGAGTACCATATGCTTCTTGTTTATTGCAGGACCTTGATAGATGTATTCCTTTTAAAGATATCTTAAATCATTTTGGCTTTTGCCTCCTTCATCTCTGGTTCAAATACATCTTAACTATCTCCTAACTATTGAAGCAGCTTCCTAAATGGCTTTCTTGTCTCTGTCTCTCCAGTTCTAAAATCTCTCCACTATGTTGCTGCCACAGTGACAACCCGAAGGTTGTTAAAGGGTTATATGGAGTTCAGAAACAATCAAACTGGTTAGGAGAACTTAGATTATAAAACAACAATAACATTGGGTTCAAGGCCTGGATCTTCCTTTAAATGACTGTGACTTTGAACCAATGTATTTTATGTAGGTTCCAGTTTTCTGATAAAATCTGTTTGTTAGGGAGTCCCTGAGCAGCACATATGGCTAAGCAGTTAACTACTAACCAAAAGGTTGACAGTTCAAACCCACCCAGAGCACATCAGAATAAAAAAGTGGTGATCTGCTTCTGGAAACCCTGATGGCATAGTGGTTAAGAATTCGGCAGATAACCAAAAGGTCAGTAGTTCAAATCCACCAACCCCTCCTTGGAAACCCTATGAGATAGTTCTACTCTGTCCTATACGGTTGCTATGAGTTGGAATCGACTTGAAGACAATGGGTTTAGGGTTTTTTTGTTTGTTGGTTTGATCTTCTGAAAAGTAACAGCCTTGAAAACTCTATGCGGTGCAGTTCTACTCTGCAACACATGGTGTCATCATGAGTCACAGTTGACTCTACAGCAATTGTTTTGTTTGGTTTGTTTTGTGGGGTTGTTATGTGAAGAAAAATGAGGTAACGCATGCATATAGCTTAGCGCAGTACCTACGTCCTAACTCTTAACCATTATGCCATCAGGGCTTCCTGGTAAATGTTAGCTACTTTTATTTTTCATAAGATCTTTTCATGATTCCACACCATTTAAAGGATAAAGTACAAACTCCTTTTTATAATACATGCAGCCTCTGCAATTTGACCCCAATTCTTCAGCTTCATCTCTCGCTGCTATCCTATACACAGCATA
Organism: Loxodonta africana; assembly: GCF_030014295.1. Classification (NCBI taxonomy): domain Eukaryota; kingdom Metazoa; phylum Chordata; class Mammalia; order Proboscidea; family Elephantidae; genus Loxodonta; species Loxodonta africana. Next base: position 39,466,665 of record NC_087349.1, read on the forward strand.
TGGTTCAACCAGGTTGAACTACTAGCCAAACTCCTAACTCCCACCTACTGCCGCCACCCTCTAACCTGTGCACCTCCTGTTGTCTTTCTTGCAATCCCTTTCACAACCCCGAGCCACATACACTTCAGCCTACCTGATATACACCTACTCAGTCTTCAAATATCAATTCAAATACTACCCATTTGGGGAAGGTTTCCTTGATATCCCCAAGTAGGTGAAAGCCCTTGCCTCTCCATCTCACAGAGTCAAAAATTAGTATTTACACCCCAGGGTGATGTTCTGGTACTCAATCATTACACACTGAGCTCTGCTGAGAACAGAGACAGTGCGATTTCAGCCTTGTATTATGAGCATTTGGGATAGTGCTTGGCACATAGAGGATGCTCAGTGCATATTTTATTGAATGAATGAATCCTGCCCCAAGCATAATTTTGTGCTATTTGTAATTTAAATAATCCTCAGCTGATTTGGAGATATTTATTTTGCAGTTCTGAGCTTCTTATCTTGCTTTGCCTCTGTTATACAATTTCACAACATTACTAATGTGTCACCACTTTGTATCACAGTGTCACGAATATGATGCCCACATCATCTCTGTTTGTGTTAATACCTGAGAGCTGGTCTAGAAGCTTAATCTGCCAAGAAAGCTGATGTACATATGTTCAGTGCTTTATTTTATCATAATCATAACCTCTAAAAATATACATAGAGAAAATTCTTGCTGACTGAATATTAACATCAAGAGTCTCACTTGAAGTAAATTAGTTAAAATGAAAAAAATGACTAAAAATATATACATACACAGTCTTAGTCATCTAGTGGTGCTATAACAGAAATACCACAAGTAGGTGCTTTTAACAAAGAGAAATTTATTTCCTCACAGTAAAATAGGCTAAAAGTCCAAATTCAGGGCATCAGCTCTAGAGCAAAGCTTTCTCTCTGTTGGCCTTCTCATCAATCTTCCCCTGGACTAGGAGCTTCTCTGCACAGGGACCCTGGGTCCAAACGATGTGCTGTGCTCCCAGCACTGCTTTTTTTGTGGTATGAGGTCCTCCACTCTCTGCCTGCTTCCCTTTCGTTTTATCTCTTGTAAGATAAAAGGTGGTGCAGGCCACACTCCAGGGAAACTCCCTTTACATTGGATCAGGGATGTGACCTTAGTAAGGTTGTTACAATCTCATCCTAATCCTCTTTAACCACAGCCAGAGATTATGATTTATAACACACAGGAAAATCACAAAATGGAGGATGACCACACAATACTGGGAATCATGGCCTGACCAAGTTGACATATTTTGGGAGGACACAGTTCAACCCATGGCATATACCAAGAAGCTGAAAAATATACTTTGTGTGTGTATGTGTGTGTGTGAGAGAGAGAGAGATTAGAAAATTGCTACATTTTAACTTTACCCTCTCAAGCAGCTGGCACTATGGAGAGGGGTATGATAATTACAAGAAATAATTTTTTAATATGTATTAAACCATGTACTCCTAACCTATAATATACACTTGAGAGTAATTACTTTCTTTAAAAAGTGACAGTAATTCTTTCAATGCATCATTAAGTGCAATGAAATGATAAATCAGTGGTAGCTTATTTAATATACACAAAGTATCTGTTATTTTATTGTTGGTAATATTTTTAGAAGCAAGGTCTGTAATTCTTAGTAAACATTTCATTGTCATTCCAAATGGTGTAAAAACCTTCATTACTTTGAAATACATGTTCTATTCTATAGGATTTTCTTCAAATTTTTAACTAAATATTTAAGGTAACTACTGATGAAGATCAAAGACCTTCAGTATGGATTATACCTCAACATAAAGAAAACAAAAATCCTCATAACTCAACCAATAAGCAACATCATGATAAATGGAGAAAAGGTTGAAGTTGTCAAGAATTTCATTTTACTTGGATCTACAATCAACATCCATGGCAGCAGCAGTCAAGAAATCAAAAGACCCATTGCACTGGGCAAATCTGCTCCAAAGGACCTCTTTAAAGTGTGGAAAAGCAAAGATGTCATCTTGAAGACTAAGATGCGCCTGACCCAAGCCATGGTATTTTCAATCGCATCATGTGCATGCGAAAGCTGGGCAATGAATAAGAAAGATTGAAGAAGAACTGACACCTTTGAATTGTGGTGTTGGCGAAGAATATTGAATATACCATGGACTGCCAAAAGAACGAACTGATCTGTCTCGGAAAAAGTACAACCAGAATGCTTCTTTGAAGGAAGGATGGCGAGACAGTGTCTTATATACTTTGGACATGTTGTCAGGAGGGATCAGTCCCAGGAGAAGGACTTCATGCTTGGTAGAGGGTCAGCAGAAAAAAGGGAGAACCTCAACGAGGTGGATTGACACAGCAGCTGCACCAACAGGCTCAATCATAACAACGGTTGTGAGGATGGTGCAGGGCTGGGCAGTGTTTGTTTCTGTGGTACACAGGGTCACTATGAGTGGGAACTGACTTGAGGGTACCTAACAACAACTTGGAGAAGGGGGAGCCCTGGCAGCACAGTGGTTAAGGGCTGGGCTGCTACCCAAAAGGCCCGTGGTACAAACCCGTCAGCCGCTCTGCAGAAGAAAGATGTGGCAGTCAGCTTCCATAAATATTTATAGCCTTAGAAACCATATGGGGCAGTTCTACTCTGTCCTGTAGGGTTGCTATGAGTCAGAATTGACTCAGTAGGCAATGGGTTTGGCTTTTGGTTTTTACTTGGGTACAATTTATAAAAGCAGTATATGTTTAGTTTTAAAACAGGGTTTATGGGTAAAATATTTTTAATATTTTCTTATAAATATTTTCTTATAGCTGAGGAAATTTAGTATAGTTTCAATTGCTGCTATTGTTACTTTTTATGCGTTTTAATAAACATTTTAATTGTACTCGTATCCTAAGAAAGTCTCATAGAGGAGAGCCTTGGAAAAAAATTAACCAAGAAATAAAATTATAGAAACATTTCTAGTAATACACTTTTCTTGAAGATATTTTCCATTAATGTGCCTTTAATAGGTACTCAGTTTCAAGAACAGTGGTGGTATATTTGGTTTAATAAGGTGTAATTATTTCAGCAGAAGTGTACAATATCCATATTACAGCAAAGTTAGGGAAGAAGGGTGGCTAGTGGGAGAAAGATAATAGAGACAAGGATGGAGCCAGCTGCACAGTTGAATGGAGTTCACTTGCATGAACAGTAGACGCTGACACAGCCCAGAGGGGACAAACAAGGGACTCAATCAGATTATGAGTGGAGATGAGGGCAGTATTACCTCAGGACATCCATTGTCTCCTTTTGTGGTTCTAAAACACCCACCTAATTATTTCATACCCCTTTTACCGTCTACTTTGCTCTCTCCCCTCCCTGCTGTCTTCAATGGTTTTGCTCCATGCACACTTCAGTTCATTAATTCATTAAACCTAAATGTGTTGAACACAAATGGTGTGTGAGAAATTATGCTAAATTTTAAAGGTTACAAATACAGAAGAGAAGTATTCTCTGCCCTCAGGGAAGTTATAGTTCAAAAGGAAACAAATGCAAAAGTAGATAATAACAGTGTAATGTTAACATTGCCATCTGGAGAATGATAATTTAAACACAAAGTTAACACTATTGATCGCACACTATGTGCTTATTACCTTGCTCATTAACTCTCACGGGGATAATATATTTTCCATTATTATTATCCTAAGGTGGCACACTGGTTAAGAGCTACAGCTGCTAACCAAAAAGTCAGCAGTCCGAATCAACCAGCAGCTCTTTGGAAACCCTATGGGGCAGTTCTACTCTGTCCTATAAGGCTTCTATGAGTCAGAATCTACATAATGTCAACGGGTTTGGTTTTCAGTTTTGTAGAATTAAAAACAAATATACAGTGTTTAAAAAGCAAAACAAAATGGAACTCAAAGAGAATTGGAACTGTGATATTTATCAAAGTGTGGTTACCTTCAATCTGCATTAAAATCGTCTGAGTTTTTTAAAATGCAGACTCCTAAACGCCAAACCAAACCCAAAACTCTGCCATTGAGCCTATTCCAGCTCATAGTGAGCCCATAGGACAGAGTAGGACTGCCCCATAGGGTTTGCAAGGAGTCGCTGGTGGATTCAAACTGTCAACCTCTGGTTAGCAGCTGAGCTCTTAACCACTGATCCACTAGGGCTATGAGTTCCAAACCAGACCTATTGAATTTACATTTCTGGAGAGAGGTCTAAGGAATCTGCCTTTCCTCACACAAATTCTCTTTGTTCAATGAGAAAACAAATTTTTAAGTATAAAGGAGAAATTTTAAATATTAGAAAATTTAAACTGTCTCTGTAGCTATATGTGTGTGTCTCTGTGAAGAAAGAGAGCTTGATTTAAAACCATTAAAAACACTGAAATAGATCTTACTTATTATTTAATAAATAATGAAGAGTTTCTTAAAAAAATATACTTCCTTTCATAAACAGACTAAATTCAAGTACCTCTGATTGACTCTATCATTTAACAACCCATGTTGCATTTTACCTTATCCTAGTTATTAGCTTATCAACTCAGAAAATTTAGATTTTGGATTTATATCCTTCCTTGACAACTACCTTTTCAGCATGTCCTTGACTTCTTCTTTCTGTTTCCCATTAGTATGTTCATTTTCCATTAAATACATTTTTCCATGGAACAGTACATGGAAAACTAATTAAATTAGTTGTCAAGCTCTCACACCTTTTTATATATGCGAGTGTGTTGGAACCGACTTGACGGCACCAAACAACAACAGTATAGATATTTATTGCATCAACCTTTGTTTCCCCCAAAGTCTTTAAGTCAAGCTAACCTCTATAAGACAAAACAAGTAAAATATACAACAACAGCAAAGTGGTAGCAAACCAAGGTCAAGAGAGTTAGGATGAAACAAAGAGTGAAGTGCCTTCGTTCAAGCATAGTAACGAAAAATACTAAACGGGACATATTTGAGGCTAAAAAGGAAAGACACTGACAATGGAAGAAAAAGAAAGGATGCCTCCAGTCACTCTTCACGTCTTTATGATCAACTTTGGGCTGATTTATTTCAATGACCCTGGCACACACTTATTTCTTCTTTTTTGTTTTACAGTGTTATGCACTGCGTTTAGTGGTTCTGTAAATTACTGCATTTGTCTAAATGTAACATGATTTTTCCCACAATAAAATAGCCCTTCAAAAACTTTCCCAAGTTAAATATGTAAGCTTTTAGAGATATAGATGAAATCCCAACAGCTACCTAATTTAGTAATTTAAATAAAAAAATATGACATTAATTTGGAAAATTTGTTTTTATCTCCTAACACTTTATGAAACAATTTTACTTGAGCTCATCCAATGCATCTTTGACGTTAACATCTCCTTTATCACTGGCAACACTTTTGGAATATAATTTTACAGGGCAAGTTCTCTTCATGTTCCCCTAAATGTATTTAAGATATAGTATTTGAAAGGCACTTGCAATGATTTCACTGATAATTTTTTCTCATAACATTAAGAGAGCTGGTTACCATAGTCAAACTATAGGAATATTACCTGTGGAGCCCACATTTAACTTTGTATTGTACTCATGTGACCTTACATGGTTTGGTAACAATCACATTTGTTATTTCCAATTGTTTGGTCATACTACAAGAGATAAACACTGTTGACTTTTTTTTTTCCCCCCTTTTCTGGTTTATTGATTTGGTCAAATAACATCCATATACATCAAAAATATTGAATGAAGTTTTTTTAGGTTAAGATGTTTTCCCCAAACAAAATTGTGTTCCTCAAACAAAATATGAGGAGATAATTAAGGACTAAATTATCATTCTTTTTTAAAAAATAATTTTTACAAAAATAAAAACACTTTTATTTGGTCCTACATAGCATTTAAATGAGAACAATTTATATACTAAGTTGGTGTTCACGTGCATAATTTTTAGTCACTGTGAGTTGGAATTCACTCAATGACAATGGATTTTATTGATTGAGAGCATAATTGATCAATTAAAGTATAAATAAAAAAAAGTTTAAAAAAAGACAGATTAAGCTATTTATATGAGAATAACTAAAATACAGAACACAAAGTTAATCCTTCCTTGTGATCACATAGCACTTTCTTCAGATTATTATTATGGCCGTATTGTGATAATATTCATTTAAACTTTTAAAATAAATATTTATTTAAACATAGATAAACATAGAAAGAATATTGTTGTTGTTAGGTGCCGTCCAGTCAGTTCTGACCCATAGTGACCCTATGTACAACAGTGAGCACCTCCAGCTCTGCATCCATTTGTTGAAACATTTCACTTGGTATTCCATCAATTCCTGAAGCCTTGCTTTACACCAATGCCTTCACTGCATCTTGGACTTCTTCCTTCCGTACCATCAGTTCTTGATCATCATATATTACCTACTTAAAATGCTTGAATTTCGACCAATTCCTTTTGGTACAGTGACTGTGTATTCCTTCCATCTTCTTTTGATGCTTCCTGCATCATTCAATATTTTGCCTATAGAATTCTTCAAAATTGTAAGTCGAAGCTTCAATTTTTTCTTCTGTTCTTTCAGTTTGAGAAATGCTGAGCATGTTCCACCCTTTCGATTTTCTAACTCCAGATCTTTGCATATTTCATTCTAATATTTTACTTTCTCTCCTTGAGTTGCCATTTGAAGTCTTCTGTTCAACTCTTTTACTTCATCTTTTCTTCCATTCTCTTTAGCTACTCTGTGTTCAAGAGTAAGATTCAGAGTCTCTTCATACATCCATTTTTTTCTTTCCTGACTTTTTAATGACCTTTTGCTTTCTTCATGTATGAGGTCCTTGATGTCTTCCCAGAACTAGTCTGGTCTTGGGTCATTGGTATTCAATGTGTCAGATCTATCTTGAGATGTTCTCTAAATTCAAGTGGAATATACTCAAGGTCATATTTTAGCTCTAAAGGACTTGTTTTAATTTTCTTCAGTTTCAGCTTGAACCTGCATATGAGCAGTTGATGGCCTGTTCCATGGTCAGCCTTTGGCCTTGTTCTGACTGAAGATATTGAGCTTTTCCATTGTCTCTTTCCAAGATGTAGTGGATTTGATTCCTTTCTTTTCTATCCAGTGAGGTACATATGTGTAGTTACCATTTATGTTGTTGAAAAAGTATTCACAATGAAGAAGTTGTTGGTCTTGCAAAATTCCATCATGTGATCTCTGGCATCATTTCTAACACCAAGGCTGTATTTTCTAACTTCCAATCCTTGGTTTCCGAATTTTGCATTCTAATCACCATTAATTATCACCGCATCTTGATCCCATGTTTGATCAATTTCAGACTGCAGAAGTTACTAAACATCTTCAACTTCCTCATCTTTGGCATTAGTGTTTGGAGTGTAAATTTGAATAACAGTCATACTAACTGGTCTTCCTTGCAGGTGTATGGATATCGTCCCATCCCTGACAGTGTTGTGCTTCAGGACAGATCTTGAAATGTTCTTTTTGATGATGAACATGATGCCATTTCTCTTCAATTTTTCATTCACAGCATAGTAGACCATGTGATTGTCTGATTCAATATATCCAATACCAGTCCATTTTAGCTCACTAATGCCTAAAATATTGATCTTTACGTGTTCCATTTTATTTTTGATGACTTCCTATTTTTGTAGATTCATAGTTCATACATCCCGTGTTCCAATTAGTAATGGGTATTTGTAGCTGTTACTTCTCATTTTGAGTCATGCCACATCAGCAAATGAAGGTCCTGAAAGCTTGACTCCATCCGCATCATTAAGGTCGACTTTACTTTGAGAAGGCAGCTCTTTCCCAGTCATATTTTGAGTGTCTTCCAACCTGAGGGGCTCATCTTCCAGTACTATATCAGACAGTGTTCCACTGCTATTCATAAGTTTTTCATTGGCCAATTTTTTCAGAAGTAGACCATCAGGTCCTTCTTCCTAGTCTGTCTTAGTCTGGAAGCTCTGCTAAAACCTGTCTATCAAGACTGACCCTGTTGGTAGTTGGAATACTGGTGGCAAAGCTTCCAGTATCACAGCAACATAGAGAATAATATATATATATATATATATATATATATAATATTATATAGAGAGAGAGACAGGAAGAGAGAGGATAACAGATACTAGTAAAAAAAAAAAAAAAACTAAATTTGGCTTCAAATCTAGCTTTATCAAATCTTAACATTTTGCCATTTCTGTATTTGCTTCTGATATATTTTTCTAAGGATGTATATATACATATATATGTATGTATGTATCTCCTCTTGTATCCTGTCATAAAGAAATATCTGAATGGCACAAATGGTTAAGTTCTCAACTACTATCCAGAAGGTTGGTGGTTTGAATCCACCCAGAGGTGCCTCAAAAGCAAGACCTGGATATCTGTTTCCAAAGGGTTATAACCTTGAAAACCCTGTGGATCCCAGTTCTACTCGTCACGTATGAGACAGCTATAAGTTGCAATTGACTTAATGGCAACTGGTTTTTGTTTTTGATTTAGATACCATAAACAATATATTTACTTATATATAGCGACTTTTAAAGTTTTATATGAATTATATCCCACTGAATGTATCCTTCTCTTAGTTGTCCTTTCATACACCTATGCGTGAATATGTTGTTGTTGTTTGGTTCCATAGATTCAGCTCCAACTCATAGTAATCCCACATACAACAGAATGAAACACTGTTTGAATATGAATGAATGTACCACTATTTATTTATTCACCTGTCTCTCCCTATGGATAAAAACAATGATTACTATTCCTCCCTGTGGCTAAGCTAGGTCATTGGGCCCACTGTTTCTTGACTGTTAGATGCTGTAACTTGTTCTCTACCACTTAGGGTCTTGGTTGTTGTTGTTAGGGTCTTAACTACCACCAAATTCTAGGAAACAATTTCATTGCACATCCCAGTCATCAGCTCTAGATGACACACGACTGCTGTCACAGAGATTTTTATCACTGATATATTTCCCCATATATTGGTGGATGGAATGTCCTCTGGACCTCCCAAGGTATGGTTGGGATTGTCTGAGCATAAAAGATCCATCCAAACATACCCACATTTCTAAGGGTTCAGACTTCTCCCCACAGTGTGCCAAAGAATTTCTAGCACTCTGAGCTCATTGACCGCAGGCCATCATTGCATCCAGGCTATAACTAACTTAACTTGCAGAGTATGATACATATAAAGGACAAGTTGGATTAAAAAAAAAAAAAAAAAAAAAAGCTGTAAGTTGTTTGCCGAAACATACTTAAAGCAAAGTTCTGTGGAGTGAAAATAAAGGGATTGACAGAGTTTCCAAGCAAATTCAAATGGGAAGAAAGTCAGAATGGAATCATTAATACCAGACGAGGTGGTTTTCAAGGTTAATAAAACTAAATAAACATGATAACAGTAAACATTAGACTATGATAAAATATATGAAGATATAAGTACCTGATTCTTGTTAAGCCACAAATAATTTAGAGGGAAAATATCAGAGCAAAACCTATTAGAATTTCAAGGAGGACTTGATAAAAATACAATTATAATGAGAGATTTTCATATACTTCTTTCAAATTTGGACATGACCACTACAGATAAAAGAAAGTGAAGGGATAAAGGAATTGAATGCATAAAGTTGATTTACTGGATGCATTCAGAACCATATATTACCAACAGAGAGTAGATATATTTTTATTATGTCCATGGAACTGTTAAAAAATTGATCAAATACACGGAGACCTTAATATTTTTAAAGCAGAGATTTTGCACAATACATATCCCTATCATAATAAAATAGATGTAAATAATAAAAAGGTGACTCAATCTCTTGATTATTTGGAAATTAAGAAACACACACCTAAATAAACCTTGGATCAAGGAAGAGATCAAAAGAGAAATCATAACTCTTTGGAAAGCAATAAAAAGGAGACTACTACATAACAGAACCTGTGTGGTACAGAAAAGCTATTCTAGGCAGAATTTTTAGAGCCTCAAATGTCTTTATTATTAAACAGCAAAGAGGAAATACAAGAAATTTGTATTCTATTAATAAAAAAAGATGAAAAAGAACAACAAAGTGAACCAAAAGATGTGAAGGGAAAAAATGATGAAGAGAAAAGCTAAAACAAATGCTATAGTTCACAAACAACAAGAAAAAAGAGTTGAAAGTGGTTATTTGGAAGCATACTATAAAACATAAACCTCTTCCATAAACAAACAAGGAATAAAGAAACAGAACAAAAGAAACAATGCTCAGAAAAGAAAAGGAGAAACACCACAGATACCTACGAGAGAATAAAATAATTATAGGAAGATACTGTAGTCACTTTAGGGCAGCACATTTGAAAATCTAAAGAATGAATGTTTTCCCTGAAAACTGACTCAAAAAGAAATAGAGAAAAATAAAGTAGACCAATTGACAAGGAAAGACCATTGGCACCAGGACAAAATGAGTTCATTGCTTAATTTTCTTTAAGCTTTAAAATCGGATCATTCCAATATTATTTAAATTATTCCAGGCAGCTAAAAATTTTGGGAAAGAACATAATTCGTTTTATAAATCCAGCATATTTTAACAACAAAACCTAATATAGTAGGAAAGAAAAAGTATAAATCAGTCTCACTTAAAACTAAAAATTTCAACTGAAATGTAAGCAAATAGAGTCCAATATCAAAAAAACGTACATTATGACCAAATAGAATTTATTCCAAGAATGAATGGGTATTTCAGTATCAGGAAACCTGTTTAATCCATTTTGTCAGTTAAAAAAAAAAAAGAATAAAAGTAATAAATGGTGAAAGTAAACAATGAAATTAGGTAGACATTCCTAATTTAAAATAAAAGAGGATCAAAACAAACTACTTGAATATACTGTATTTCACTGATTTTAAAACAGTTTTTCACGTTTTAACGTCTTTGTAATTGACACACATTATGCAATTGATGGTGTGTCTTAGTTAATTGACTGCATTTTTCTAGTTCTGTTTGTTTTCAGGTCCCTTAGTGGCACATGAAATAATGGCATAGTTTACAAACATTTTATATTTCATGTTGGGGAAAAATATCTTGAACAAAAGTTAATAGCAAATACTACTCTAAATAGCAAGACACTAAAGCTCCTTCAATTAAGATGAGGAGCAAGCTAAACAAGATTGTTATCATCATTATGAATCAACATCATCTTGGGAGTTCTAACAGATGTAATAAAAACCTGTTGATTCTGACTCATCATGATCCCATAGGACACAGTAGAACTGCCTCATAGGGTTTCCAAGGAGCAGCTGGTGGATTCAAACTGACAACCTTTTACTTAGCAGCTGAGCTCTTAACCACTGCACCACCAGAGCGCCAACAGATGTATTTAACAGACATTATAAGAACATATCATAACTAATATAGAGAGAAATAAATGATAAAACTGTATTATATATGATTTTATTCCTAGAAAACCCGAGACAAAACTTAAAAAAATTAAGAAAAAAAATCGAAAATTGAGAAGAGTATTTCATTTACAATAATAAGGATACTATACTACACTTAGCAGTGAATTTAATAAGGAAGCCATAGAACCTGTGTGATGAAAATTATACAATTTTATCAAAAGAGATAGTGAAGATCTGAAAACACTGCAAAAAAATACACCGGGCTCATAGACAGAAAGACAACACAAAAGCATAAAATGTTTCAAAAATAAACACACATACTTTATGCCAATCCAATTAGAATTCCAACCAGATTTTGTAAGGAAACCAAACAAATGATTTGAACTTTATATGAAATTATAAATGCTCAAAGTAAACAAGAAAATTTTGCAAATGGATGATAGTGAAGGAAGGTATAATTTAATAGGTAAAAATCATACCCGTTAAAAACTCTAAAGCCAATATAATCAAATCAATACAGCATTGGTTTAGGATTAGAGGTACAGGATGGAGAATCCAGGCTATATGCATTTATTAAATGACAACGGCTGCCTTTCAATTCAGTCAGCGTGGAAATAAATTATTTCTTAATGGTGTTAGATATGTGGAAAAAAAGATTGTAAGGTATAAAAGAATAAAATATCTTCAAAGATATATAGAAAACTCCATATACAATATAAAACCCATTGCCATTGAGTCGATTCGGACTCACAGCGACCCTATAGACAGAGTAGAACTGCCCCCTATGGTTTCCAATGTGCGCCTGGTGGATTCGAACTGCCGACCTTTTTGGTTAGCAGCCGCAGGTCTTAACCACTATACCGCCAGGGTTTCCATATACAATATAGACACAGGAAAAAACAAGTTTTTGACCAAGACTGTATATTTAGTGTATATATGAGGAAAGAGAGATGCATTTGTCTAGTTTTTTTTTTTTTTTTTTAAGTGAATAAGTAAATTAGGTAGCAGTCAGGACGTGCCAAGCGCTCGTCTGAGCATTTTACTGATGTAACTTAATTTTTGCGACTGTGTGATGCCCTTACTATTATAGTCTCTGTTTTACACATGAGAATATTAAAGTATAGGCCAAACAGCTAGGAACTTCTGTACAGCAAAATAAACTATTTACAAAGTCAATATGCTAACAATTGTTTTGGGAAAAACTGCTTCCAACACAAAAGAGAGAGGCTTATTATCTTTGTAATACAAAGAACTTGTACACATTTCTTAAAAATAAAAGTGGGGTGGGCAAGTAGCTCAATAGGACATGAAGGGCACAAAAACAAAAAAAAAAGGCACTATACAGAACAATAAATCCAAGCTGCCAACAAATACAAGCAGAGATGCTCCAATTTACTGATAATCGAGGAAGTGCCAGTTAAGATAACACTGAGATATGGATTAAAAAAAAAAAAAAAGGATTATACACCTCCAAATACAAAATGTTCAGAAGACCCATAACACCGGTTGCTTTTATATGTTATTGTTTTGAATAATTTTTTTTTTCTGGAGCTGAATTTTCCAGATGTCAGACCTCATATTTATTTATTTGTTACTAACTGTGTATAGAGAAATATAAGTGGATAAAATATTTCAATAGAAAACCGTTGGGTAAACACATATCGTATTTTTACACAAATAATGCATGCGTTCTACATCTGTTTGCCAACCACTCCCTTCCCCCATGAGGTATTTTTGTAAGTGTGCAACGCTAATTTTTTACCGCAACATGTAAAAAAATTAGCATACCAGAGCTTATGAAAATACTTTTTTTTAGGGGGAGGGACAAGTTGGCAAACAAACGTAGCAGGCATGTGTCATTTGCGTAAGAATGCAGCATAGTGTATGTTTACCTAGATTTGAATACACTATCTGTAGGTAGAAATTCTACAGCTCTTGATAGCATCTGTTCTCACTGAGCATACCATCCAGCTAGGTCCTGTGCCAGGACTCTACAGGCACTTCCTCTTTCAATCTTCCCCACAACATTTTCAAATAGGTGCTGCCATAGCTCCTGTTTTATGCATGATGAAACTGAAGCTGAGAAACATTGGGGAAATCACCCTATACCACACAGCTCCTAAGTAGTCACCTCACGATTTGGATCCTGCTGTGCCTCACTCCTAGAACCCAAGTTATGCCTCTTGGTATGATGCAAGCAGCCTAAAGGTGGATATATCTTGTTTAAACACTGTACAAATCTAAATATTTTCCTGTTATCAGTAGAGAGCTGGTCATATGTTTGATACAAAAAAATTATTTGTCAACTTGAATAAAAAGAATTATCGCTGTCTTGGAAATATACATTCCTGTAGTGTTGATGAATCTTAACCTCTAAAGAGAGATTTCTCAAGGATATCTATTATTTGATTATCAAAAAAAAAAAATTATTTCCAAATTGAAACCAAGGAATTAATAATAAAACTAGGTTTCCTATCTTAGGAAGAATTCAAAATTATATAAAGCAGATATCTGAGTTGCCTAGTGCTGCCATAAGAGAAATACCACCAGTGGGCACCTTTAAAGAACAGAAATCTATTTTCTCACAGTTCCTAGGTTGAAAGTCCCAAACAGGGTCTTGGCCATGTTGATTCCTTCTATGGGCTTCTCTTCTAGTTTCTGGTGACCACCAGCAATCATTGGTGTTTTTGGCATTTCTTGGTGTCTGCCTTCCCCTGTGTACATGTTTCTATGTCTATTCTGGTTTTTTGTAACTCATAGGTGATTGAGTTTTTAGGATCCACCCTATGCTGGTATGGCTTCATTAACATACAAAAGAAAAACTCCATTTCCAAATAGTATCACGTCGACAAATACAAAAGCTAGGAATTCAACACATATTTTAGGACAAAATTCAATCCATAGCAAAAGATGTCTTAGTCATATACATATATGGTTCTTTTTCTCTAGAGAACCCTAAGGCATCTTTTGTTATGGATTGAATTGAACTGAATATATATATATATATATATATATATATATATACACACACACTGAGAGAGAGAGATGTACTTTAAGGAGTTGGCCCATGTGATTCTTGGGACTAAAAAGCAAGTCCAAAATCCATAGGTCAGGCAGCAGGCTGGAGAATCCTGTAGGCTTGCATCCCCAAATCAGAAGGACAGGTGACAGAAGAGTAAAGAATAGAGATGTTCTGGCAAGATGTCTATTTATAGTTAGGACGCAGAATACACCCTAGGGAAACTCCCTTTTTGTTCTTACTGCCTGCACCCAGTTGGATGAGGCCCACCCACATCATGGAGGCTATCTATCTGCTTTACTTGAGGCCAACTGATACAATCGATACAATCACATGTAACTAACAGTAGCTAGACTAGTGTTTTACCGAACAACTGTGCAAAATTAACCATAGAAGATAAACGAGATAAAATTATTGCAGAAATCTCTATACTTAATAAACAACAGAACATTTTTAAGGCCACTAGCATTAAAAAAAAAAAAAAAAATTGAGATTACCTAGTAAAAGTTAAAAAGATGATTTAATTATAGTATGTTTCATTTGCCACACTAAAGTGTCTTGAGTGATCGCTGCAATTTTAGAAAGCCTGAATTTTCAAACAACCGAAAAGGTAACTTTTCTTAATTTGGGCTGGATTATGCTTTTGAACAAGTTTTCTTCAGCTAATGGGGAAAAAATACAGCAAAGAGAATGAAGTGTGACGAGGGCAAGGGTGAACAGAACGAGGCTTGCGCAGATAAAGAATTCCAGAGTGACCTAAGAGTCACCAAGCAATTATTTAAGAGGTACATGTTTATTAGTTGTTTTTAAAATGCAGATCCAGTCATAATTTCAAGCTGTCTTCAATACAAAAAAAAAAAAAAAGCTAAACTCAATAAAAAATACAATTTAATTTTCAAAATGCTGTATTTTAAATAAATGCAAAAGTCACAAGAGCCTCAGGCTGAGTGTGAAAGTTACAGCTGTAGGAATTAATTTACATGAAAGAGCCATCATGCCTCCTTTGGAAATGGCTTGCTACTGGAAAACACAACCCAGCCAACTATGCATAAGGAAATCAAGAATTCAGGCTGGAGCCACTGACAGCTGCAATCATTTATTTTTCAAACTCCTGGTCATGTTATAGCATGCCTGCTAGGTGTGAGTTAGGATCGTAAAAGGATAAAAAAGTTGATGAAAGACATAGCCAGAAGGCCTTTAACACCCTTTCACAAACTAGTAGTGTTCAAATATCCCTGCATTTTAAATCAGGGTTATATCAGTGGAAATTAATTCCCTGTCGTTAAATTTCCAAAATAAATATTCCCTTTGGTGTAGCCACACAACCTAATAAGACCTTTACAAAAAGAAATTTAAGGTTGTAATTAATTATTGAAAAAAAATGGTCTCTAATTTCATGGTACATTTGCAAAAATGATATACTGCTGAAGAATGACTACTGGTTCAGGACCTGGTGTTTTAATTCCATTTAAAAGTTATTAACTGAGATCATACTATGTTTTAGAGTGACAGTTATATACCGAAGATGAGTAAACCATAGCCCAAACTCTCAAATTGTTCGTTCTTTTATTTTGATATAACACGTGAGTCCCCCAGGGAAATCCGCTCGTCTGCGAAGATCCGACAGCTGTTTATTTATCCGTGGGAGAGCTTCCTTTCAGGGAAAGCCAGGTTAACCTGTCAAATGGGCTTTTTAGATCCAAACAGTTATAACTCAGTATTTCAGGAATATTTCTCAGGATCATGTTTTTAAAAATTCTGTCATATTTCTTTTCTTCTTCTTAGACTAATTTGGTTCTGAATCCACTTCTTTTTTTTTTTTTTTAACTTTACGTGACTTTTTGAAAAGGCCTGGAAGTATTGACACACGACGCACATAATGTTTTTACATACACACATGCATAATCTCTTAGACGTGTCTCTATATGTTAAAAAAAAACAACAAAAAAACCCAAACCCACTGCCATCGAGTCGATTCCGATACATAGCGACTCTATAGGACAGAGTAGAACTGCCCCATAGGGTTTCCAAGTAGCGGCTGGTGGACTTGAACTGCCGACCTTTTGGTTAGCAGCCGTATATGTTTAAAGAGTTTCAGTATTTCTTCTGCTGTTTCTCTATTCTTAAACCCTGGATTTCAGATACTCTTCACCTGTTCCTAAATTTCAAGTGATACATTCCGAAGAGTATCTGTGTAGCAGATATTCCAAGAATTTGCATATATGAGAATGAATTTCGTTTGCCTTCATGCATGAATAACAACTTGACTGAAAATAGAGTATTCGTTAAATAAATAACTTATCTCTGCATACGCATGTTGCCTATGATTTCTTATTCTCTTTAGTTTATATGCAAGCTTCCTACAGATGGGTGATTTACAAAGCTCCTCCTTCTTATTGCCCCGAATCTGCCTTGTCTTTCACCTCTTCTTCCCCTCCTCACCATGGAACTTGCAATCTTAATCATAACAGATAATGTCTCATTGGGAAATCCTCTTCCTTTTTTTTTTTTTTTTTTTTGAGGCATCATTGTTCACATATATCTATGGTTCTGATCTCCAGATCTGTAATTTTATCTTTTTCATAATTCTCTCCATTTTGACCATCCCTTCTGACCCAAAACTCAACTTGTCTAATGCAGAACTCCTTATTTCTCAGTACAAATGTCGTTTTCTCTATTAGTGATATAAATTTATCAATGGCCCAGGATTAAATGTGAATCACTCTATATTATTTTCCTCCACATTTCAAATCCTGCAAATCCTCCAACTTTTTGGAAAGCACTCATTCCTTCATTTCCGTTCTTTCCAACAACACGGAGTTAAGGCTTTAACTACATCAGATACCGTTTGATACTGTCCCTGAACTGGTCCTTTATCTCCAGTTTCTCTCTCC
The DNA here is from genome assembly GCF_030014295.1 of Loxodonta africana. NCBI lineage: Eukaryota > Metazoa > Chordata > Mammalia > Proboscidea > Elephantidae > Loxodonta > Loxodonta africana. The sequence continues at coordinate 39,483,949 of NC_087349.1, forward strand.
CTAATACTAATTCTCCTATGACTTATTGTCATAAAATTTTGTCCAAAATAATTTTTTCTGGAAAAATCTTCCATGGTTTCTCATTACCCAACAAATACAAAACCAAGGATTTCTGTGCAAGGGATACAAAACTGTCCAGAACCTGAATTTAACTTACCTTTCTGGATGGAGCTTTTAATTCTTCCATTTTTTCTGACAACTCTAGTCTATTCCTGTCACTTCAAAACATCTTAGACACACTGTATTTTAACCCGTTTCTTATGTTATTTTCTGAATCTACTGAAGTTCTGGATTTGAAGTTTGTTTTTAAGGCACAATTCAACTCCTACATCATCCATTAAACTTTCCTAAGCACTTCAGTCCATAGTGAAATCTGTATTCTTGGAAGTACAGTAGCATTTGTGACTATTCCATTATTTGGTGCTTCAAATATAGTTTTATGATTGTAGGATTATATGTGTCTGTACATTAATACATTAGTGATATATACATTGCACATAATATGTTGCTTATATATAATTCAGGAATCCCTGTGTTGCATGAACGATTAAACACCTGCCTACTAGCCAAAAGATTGGCAGTTCCAACCCACTCAGAGGTACCCAGAAATAATATCATTAAAAGAGAAAATGACATTCGTATTGAGAAGTGAGGAGATCTGCATTCGACAAGTTTGGTACATACCTCTTCATTACTTCCAATCTGCTTCCAAAAGGTGCCAGTGCTGAAACCCCTAAGTAGCAGTTTTATTCTTGCACCCTTTGGGTTGCCATGAGTCACATGTGCCTCAACAGCAACTAACAAAAACAACAACATACTTTAACATCATGAATCAGTTTTAAATGTCTTGAGAAAGTCCTGTATATCAAATTTTTGCATAGCTGTCATAGTCATTAGAACAGGGACTTGTATATAGTTGATGGTCAAACTAGTGCCACTGTCTGTCAACTAACAAACCAAAACCAAACCCATTGCCACTGAGTCAGTTCCGACTCATAGCAACCCTATAGGTCAGAGTAGAACTCAGCCACAGAATTTCCAAGGAGTGGCAAGTGGATTCGAACTGCTGACCTTTTGGTTAGCAGCCTGAGTTCTTGACCACTGTGCACCAGGGCTCTTATTAACTAATATATTTATATTGACTTAAACTGTATAAAAAGTGAAAACTACAGACCATTAGACAGTAGAAGTGATAAATTTAAAAGTAAAACAACTTCACTGAATGGCTCTTTAAGAAAATGCAAGAACAAGTAGCTAAGAAAAAGAAATGCTTAAATTTCCGTCTTAGAGAAAATAGTTACATAGCAGAAAGCTTACTTTTTTAGTTTTTAAAATATATTGATTAATTCTAGAAGGAGGAAAGTCCTGAATTCCCTTACGTGTGTTTGAAAATATATATTTAAGGCAATTTTTCTTCCATGTGCATTGATTCTAGCTGTAAAGAAAACTGACTTAAAAAGTGATGCCAGTGATTCTTATCACTGTGCTCAGTCTGAGTCCTTAGAGTGATCTCTTGGATGATATCTGAAAGAAAATTGACCATTATTGCTTGAACTTCTATCTCCAGTTTAATTTTAAAATTTCTGTGTACATGCACACACATATAATGTTTCCAAGGAGGGCCTGGTAGATTCGAACTGCTGACCTTTTGGTTAGCAGCCATAGCTCTTATCCACTACGCCACCAGGGTTTCCACGTTGTGCAAATATACCAAAAATTTAAAACTTGAAAGGACATCACAAACCATCTAACCCAACATAAAGGATATTGAGGGGCACATATATACCCCCTTCAGTGGAAAGTTGAGCTCCAACTTTGAATGGAAAGTTGCTTTTTGGGTTATATTTTAACAAAACTTTTTCAAGGCTTGAGAGTATGTACTTGAATAAACACCTGTCATGTCACTGATCAGTGAAAAGAGTTTACATCTGAACTTTACTCTTCCAGGCGTTCGCCCACACTGACACCTTAAAGCTCTGCACTCCACCACTGTGGCACAGGGTACGGTGTAGAGCACTCCCAACAAATACATTCTATTAAATTACAATTCTCAAAGGAGTGTTGCATCTAGTTCTCTGTTCACTCTTGCCACCAGCATTAGTCAGGGAGCATCTACTCAGGACAGAAAGTTTTGTATAAAAATACCTGGCATACTTCTTCAATTGAGAGCTGTGAGTCAAGGCCAACATAAATGATAAAAACAACCTACACTTTATAAATAAAAACTTTAAATGATATATAGCAGGAGAGGAATGTAAACTTCTAGTATCTCCATTCTAACAACTCTTCAAGTCTTTTAAAGGACTAATTTTTGTTCTGATCTAGTTCATATTTTTCTTCCATTTCTCTGGAGACAAATACCATGTACTCTTCTGGAATTCTGTCTCTCACTGTATCTCCTTCTTTCTCACACACGCATTCACTCGTGCATACACACACAATTCAAGAAACTTAATTTTTGCAAACAATTTTAATTTTTTGCTTGCACACTTGCTCAGTCGTCACTTTGAGTTCTGAAATGTTATCCAGCTTTTGGTACATACCTCTTCCTTATTTCCAATAAATAGCAAAATGCTAGCTCTCTGCTTGACCCATTATTACTACTGTAGAATGACTTTTTCTCTAGATTTAGGTGGAGCAAGAGTCCCTTGCTTTTTCTCAACTTAGAGCTTTGTGTTGTGGTCTAAAAGTTGCGTTCTGCATTCTCCAATTGGTTTTGAATTTTTCATAGGGAAAATTAACTTCTTGATTAAGGTTTAAGTTAAGAATTATTTTCTCCTCTATTCTCTTCTTTTGGTAGAATTTTAGATTTTATGACTTGATATCATTAAGCATCCTATTTGGCTGTAGCTTTACACTAATAGACATAAAACTAAATCATTATTTTCCCATGTCGTGAAGCCTAAGGATGGCCTGTTGTTAAACTTTAGTTCTCTGAATTCTCCAGATGTTAATGGACTTTATAACAGACTCGGCACTTTCAATATGGAGTTAGATATTCATGAGTCTGCACACATAAGCATTATAGCCATCAGGTCATTGTGGTCTATAGAAATAGATGGATAGATATATTTATGCCAAGCACAGGCAAGGCAGTCTGTATTTAAGAAATATCAATGAAAGGCCTGCAATAGAAAGAAGGCAAAGAACAGGGGGTCTAAGCAGTACCATATTGAATTGGTGAAATCTCATCTGAGAAACTGATACAGTTGAACCCTTAGCATGGAACGTTTTGTATGAACGTGAATCAATGTATCCTTGGCTTCTCTGGGTCACCGCTAGCTAGCAGAGTGAGTTTCCCCAAGCTTATGGGGTTAGGCAGTAGCTCTGGTAGCTCTGTCCTCAGGATGCCTTCAATAATGCTGTTGATTGCATTTGTCAGTATGAAAAGACTGAGTCACACATACTGATGACACCAAGAACCACATACGTCATAACCCACAGTCAAAACGCATGGGAACCATTGGTACTCTGGACATGATGCCAGGCAACAGCAGAACAAAGATGAAGGACAAAACCCTCTGCTCAGAGGAGCTTGTAGGTTATTGGGAAGAATGACATGGAGTAGAAAAATTAAAAGCAAGTTACTAAATGCTACTGCCTAGATATGAACAAAGTGCCAAAAGATAACAAGAGATAAAACCAACATCTCTGCTTGACTGTAATGAAGTTGGAGAACTATTTTCTGCATCAGTGACCAGACATAAGCTTGGGGGTTACTTTATGAAAATTTAGCTATTTACAAAATCATCTTTTGTGGGTTTAAGAAGAGTGGTAGGAACTGTGAACAAAGCCTTTGAGGGGATTTGTCACAAATTTGTGCTTTGAGAGTATTGGAAAAATGTGTTGGTTGATTCCGGTAGAAGCTACAAGTGAGGTTCCTACTACATAAATGAAATATGTGTCAAAATAGTTGGTGTAAGCATATGAGCCAGCTGAGGCTATATTCTTTGTAAACCATTTTTATATACTGATTCAGGTATACATTTCTCTAGAACTTTTGTCTTCTACCGGCTTTCATTTCCAGCTGTTGATGTTAGCTTCTGTCAAGTCAGCCCCTGATCTCATGGTGACCCCATGTGCAGTAAAAGGAAATGCTTTCTGGTCCTGTACCATCCCTATGATCTGTTGTGGAGCAGACTCTTGTGGTTCATAGGGTCTTCACCAGCTGATTTTCAGAAGTAGGTAACTAGGTCTTTCTTCTTAGAAGCCCTGGTGGTGCACAATGCTTAAGAGCCTGGCTGCTAACCAGAAAGCCAGCTAGTTCCAATCCACCAGCCCATCCTTGGAAACCCTATAAGGCAGTTCTACCCTATCCTATAGGGTTACCAGGAAACACTGGTGGCACAGTGGTTAAGTACTACAGCTGCTAACCAAGTGGTCACCTGTTCGAATCCACCAGGCGGTCTTTGGAAGCCCTATGGGGCAGTTCTACTCTGTCCTATACGGTCACTATGAGTCAGAATGGACTCAACGGCAGTGGGTTTTAGTTTGGTTTTATAGGGTTGCTGTGATGCAGGATTGGCCCCATGGCAATGGATTTTTTTTCTTTTTAGTCCGTCTTAGCCTGAAAGTTCCGCTGAAGCCTGATCAGTGTACTTGCAGCTTAAAAGTCTGTAATTCTTCCTTTGTTCTGATAGTCCATTTTCTACATAAAATATAAGCTGCTTGCAGTAGCAATACCCCCCCCAAAATTTAAAAACAACCCACTGCCATCGAGTCCACTGATAGTGACCCTATATGACAGAGTAGAACTGCCCCCTAGGGTTTCCATAGAGCATCTGGTGGGTTCAAACTGCCAGCCTTTTGGTTAGCGGCCATAGCTCTTAAGCACTGCGCCACCAGAGTTTCCTGTAGTAGCAATAGTTATGGAGAAACAAGAGAGTAGTTATTAAAGCATTAGGGGAAATGGAAGACAAGAATGAGAGAGGCGTGCTGGGAAACTGAAATTAAAAAATAAATAAATAATAGTCTTTTACACCCTCTCCAGGGTAAAAAGGAGGTATTTCATTAACAGGTGCCTAGGTAATTTTACATTCTTTTAGAGTATATTTAAATTTGGCTTTAAAAGAAACTACCTACATCACAAGATTTTACATCATCCAAAAGAATATTTTAATTGGTCCATCTGGCATTTGAAATAATATGCTGCTTATAAGGCAGGTGTTAGATGCTTCCGAATATTCCATCCTTAATTAAAGCTTAAAGGAAGCAAGATGACGTTCTCTTTTAAAATTTAAAAATCTAAAGTTATTAGACATGAATAACAAACTGTATAAAATCAGATGATTGTACAGATTAGATAACAAGCGATTAGATATTATTCCTTAAAGTGATTCTTGACACAGTTTTTGTTTTTGAGACATGAAAAAAGTAAGGGTCAATATTAGAAATGGTCGAAAATAAAACTTACTTATTCTAACTGAGAAAAATCAGGTATGCTCTTCAGGAACACCTAGAACAGCAATCACTCACTTTTAAAATAATAGTTCAACAGGTTTCATTGTGTTTTTAGGCATATCTTTCAAACAAAATGAATTTATCATTTGACACCTTATAGCAAAAATGCACTAAAAATATGTGCTCTGGATTATCTCTTGTGTCCCTTTAATCCCAGATTCTGTCACAGCTTGTCATCACTTTGAAAACAATGTAGTTGTCATTTGGAGTCTATATTATCCCTAATAAAAGTGAAAATGAAGTTAGTTTGAGTCTTCCTTATAATTCTTGTGGAGAAGATCATAAAAGATGAGATAGTTGATAGTACTGTTATCTGGGCAGACAACAGGTTAAACAATAGGTGAAGAGTACCTGTGAATCAAATTTGGGAGGATTGAAGTCTCAAGCGGAGGACCCTAGGGTCCTTTTTAAAACATCTATTAATGTTTAGTTAAATAATGGAGAAGAAATTCAGCACGGACCCAGAACAATGAAAGCACTTCAGCTCCGCTTGCATGCATGAATTCTCTCCACAAATAGGCTCTGCCAGTGACGGCAAGATTCAAAGTAAAAGTCATTAAGCAAAATTCTGTGCAAGGAAATAGGCAAATTTAATTAGGTAGACCTGGTTTCTATTCTCTAAAAAAAAAAAAAAAAAATTCTCTAGAATTTTATAATTCTAAAAGGAACTAGAAACTTCGATTAGTGCATATAGATGCCAGGAGAACAATAATAAAAAAAAAAATAGTGTCCTGAGAAATCCACCAAAAGTCAAATTTGTAGACAGTATAAAACTGGCATAATTAATTGAAACTAGATGATACTCGATGGCAGTGGGTTTTTTTAGATGATACAATTAAGTTTCAAATTATTTCAATAGACTTCAAAATTTGATGGACAAGCCTGTAGATTTAAATACCTGTTGCCATGGAGTTAATTCCAAATCATGCAACCCCGTATGTTAAAGAGTAGAACTACTCCACAGGATTTTCCTGATTATAATCTTATGGAAGCAGTTTGTCAGGACTTTCTTCCTCAGAGTTGCTGGGTGGGTTCGAATTGCCAACCTTTAGGTTAGCAGCTGATGGCAAACTTGTGCCACTCAGGGACTTCAGATTCCAATTAGTGACAGCAAAAATACAGAATTTGGGAAAAAATGGTTCAAAAGAAACTTACATGAATAGTATCTAGAGGTTTTTAGGTCAATTTGACTAGTTTGCACAACAATTAAACTGATATTTGTTGATAAGTGTTAAGTTCCCAAGAAATACAAAGTTAAGCATGCACCAGTCCTGTCCTTAAGGGATCTTAAGGAGTAGCAATGGATACATATAGAGAGAGAGAGAATGAATGAATGAATGAGAGACAAGACTAAATTAGCTGTACTTCAGGAGAATTTTTCACAGAAACAGCTTTTGGAATGGAATTCGAAGGGAAAATAAATTTCTAAAAATGGCTATAAAAGAAAGAATGCTCCAAACCAGCACTTTGCAAAAGAAGCTTCTGCACTAATGGAAATATTACTTATCTACACTGTCCAATATGGTAGCCACTAGCCACATATGGCTACTGAGTACTTGAAATGTGGCTAGTGCGTGAAAGGAACTAAATTTTTAATATAATTCAATTTTTATTCAAGTTTAAGTTCAATTCTATTGTACTGGGCATGACAGCTCTAGGCAGAGAAACCAGTTTGAGCAGAGGCACTGAAGACTGGGATGGCTGGGATGCTTGGGAGGTAACTGGAGTAGAATTGAGTAATAAAGTGGGAGGTAAGGTTGAAAGAGGAGCCCCGGATGCATAGTGGTTAAGCACTCAGCTGCTAACTGACAGGTCAGTGGTTTGAACCCTAGCCGCTCTGGGAGAGAAAAAATGTTGCTGTCTGTTTCCATAAAGATTTACAGCCTTGAAAACCCTATGGGGCAGTTCTATCCTGTCCTTTTAGGTCAGGATAGAAAGTAAAGGTGAAAAGTAAAGACTCAGGTAAGATTTGGTGCACTTGGTTGCTAAACAAGAGGTTTTAAGTTTGAGTCCCTCAAGGGTGTCTCAGAAGAAAGGCCTTGCAATCTACTCCTGAAAAATCAGCCTTTGAAAACAGCATGGAACACAGTTCTACTCGGACACACATGGGATGGCCATAAGCTGGAGTCCACTCAATGGCAACTGGTTTAACTGGCATAGAGTAGGCAGTGCACTTTTAAGAGCAGGGTTGAGTAAAGCCCAACTCTAGGAAAAAAGCTGGTGAGAGTGTGACTCAAAGACATCAGGTGAGTGGTTATTGCAATAGTTCAGATAAGAGAATATGAGTCATTAAACAAGACAAACAGAAATTCTATCAGCAATTATATCACAAGGACAATTTGGGGAGACATTACCAGATTCTCTCAGTTTGGCTTTTCCCAAACTAAGGAGAAAATATTTGAGAAAAAGGTATAAACGTAAGTAGTTTTTTTGGGGAGGTGTGCGGAAGTGAGCTGGAAAGGAAGGAAGCCAATATTGTGTGTGTTATTCAGCCAGCTATCAATCTAGGTGACTGGACTAATTCCCACAGGGTAACTCTGGGAGATAGTATAAAATATATACCTCAGAATTATCCTGACAAAAGAGCAAGGAAACTGGGAAATTTATACATAATCCGCATCAATCACTCATTGAGGGTTGCCTCTGGAGCAGGACATCTGGCTGCTATATGTTTGGATAGGACTATCCTCCACAGTTTGAGAAAACAAGTCCCTCAAGAGTAGAGATGCAGATAATGAGATTTGGAAGCCCTCAGGTATTCACTGAAATGTAGCATCCAGAGGATTTGACAGAGCTCTGACGGTATCTGCTATGCATGTGTAATATGTTGAGAAGGCCACTCATCTCCTAAAATTATGTTAAAATATCTGCAAATATACTAACAGGCTTAATTCTTATACATTGAGAGATGACAATCAAGTAAAAAAAATCTAAGAATAAAAATTGATACTGGAAACTAAATATATAGAGGGAGTGTTAATACATTAATTTAGCCAAAAGAACATAAATGAGATTATACACAATTCCCCACTGAAGCTAAATATGCTGGTTTGGAAGCCAGCGGTTCTCAGAAGGTTTTCCATGGCTTTTTGGTATCCTGCCAAGTCTTCACAGATGTGCCACCATTTTTGATAAATACGCCAAGCTTTATTGCTGCTTCATCTGAGTCTATATTCTGTTATGACAATATCTGATGAGCTGAACAGTACAAGATAAGATGTAGCATACGATGAAGTCAGACTCTGTAAAGTGCACTTATTAGAACATGAAAGAAATTTGCCTCGTGAGTGTAGGCAAGAATTTAGTCAGGGAAATAAAACCTTTTAGTTAAACTCTGACACAGTGAAAGATAACCAAGTAAATAATTTGGAAAATGAAGATGGTTTGATAGATTCCAGGAGTTATCACTGCACTGTAGTAGTGACAGTACTTTAATTATTGCTGGCATCTTTGTGTTGGTTTTTTTTTTTTTTTTGGCATCTTTGTGTTGTTTGTCTAAATTCTTCATTGCTTTAAGTTTGTTACCAGAGCTATAATAAAATATGTTTGAGAAACATTAGCTTAGGTGGAGTGCTGATGAAAGATTAAGCTGTTGTTATAATTTTTATGAACACTTTTAAATGATTTTGATTACTGTTTGAGGGCAGTTAAGTAATTTAGAGTTTAGGTTAAGAATATACAGCAGATATTTCCTTAATTTGGTTTTTATTGCTTATAGTATGAGCCACAGAAATGTTAGTAAGGTCCGTTCATTCCAAATTAATTGTGAAATGATAACTAATATACAGCTTAATGGAATTCCCAAAATATGCTTAATAATTACGGCATACATCACAACTCGATGACACTGGGTTGGGGTACATCACAACTGGACCAATAAGCAACATTTTGATAAATGGAGAAAAGACTAACTTTGTCCAGGATTTCATTTTACTTGGATCCACAATCAACACCCATAGAAGTGGTGGTCAGGAAATCAAAAGATGCATTGCACTGGACAAATCTGCTGCAAAAGACCTCTTTATAATGTTGAAGAGGAAAGATGTCATTTTGAGGACTAAGATGCGCTTGACCCAAGCCATGATATTTTCAATTGTCTCATATGCATGCAAAAGCTGGAAAATAAATAGTAAGACTGAAGAAGACTTGATGCCTTTGAATTACGGCGTTGGCAAAGAATATTGAATATACCATGGACTGCCAGAAGAGTGAACAAGTCTGGCTTGGAAGAAGTATAGCCAGAGTGTTCCTTGGAGGAAATGATGGTGAGACTTTGTCTCACATACTTTGGACATACTATTAGGAAGGGTCAGTCCCTGGAGAAGGGAGGGTCAATGAAAAGAGGAAGACCCTCAACGAGATGAATTGGCACAGTGGCTCTATAAGGGACTCAAACATAGCAATGATTGTGACGATGGCACAGGATGGAGCATTGTTTCATTCTGTTGTACATAGAGTTGCTATTAGTTGGAACTGGCTTCATGGCACCTAGCAAAAACAGCAGCAACTCTTATAAACAGTGTATTTTCTAGGTAATTAAAGAAGTTATTTTACTTTAAAGTTAGATGATAAATGAGTGTTTTATTATAATTCTTGGGTCATGGTTCCTAGATGGTTGTTAATACTGGTTTAACATACATTTTTCCAAGCAAAAGTAATTGAGACAATGCTAGGATAGAATTCTCTCCTTGGTCACCCATTCTTTTCTGCACTAAAAATATCTTGGGAAAAATTAGACCATGCTATGGTACTTCCCGTATCAACTCTATGTTAATAGATAGTCTTCTATTGATATTAGGTGCCTTGTTTTCCTAAGTAAATTCTTCACACACTCCACTGGCTATTAAAGCATGCTTTTACCTTTAACACAGAACACTGAAAAAGTGCACTTCAAAAATATAGTGTCAATCTTACTGCCACAAAAGGTTAATTGAGATAATGCTTTATATGAGGGATTGCTTGAAGGACACAATAAGTGCATTCCTCTCCATGTTTCCTAAATATCTAAATAACTCAAGATGTGTTTATCACCTTCAGATTTTTGCCATATGCAATGACCACTTGTGTTGCATTTGTCTATGTTCCTTTTGTCCTACACCAATACAGCATTGTTTCTATAACAATTGAATAGTATGATGAGCTCATAACTGGTAGGTGTAAAACCTTCCCACCCCCTCCAATACATTGCCCTTTGTAACAATGATTTAAATATGCATATATCATTATTTTTTCATATAATTTCATATACCCTTTTAAAATAAAGCCAACCTTAACCTATTATACTGCCACAGTAGTCAAAACAGCCTGGTACTGGTATAACAGCAGATACATAGACCAATGGAAGAGAATTGAGAATCCAGACATAAATCCATCCACATAGGAGCAGTTGATATTTGACAAAGGCCCCGAAACAGTTAAATGGGGAAAAGACAGTCTTTTTAACAAATGGTGCTGGCATAACTGGATATCCATCTGCAAAAAATTGAAACAAGACCCATACCTCACCCCATGCACAAAAACGGACTCAAATGGATCAAAGACCTACGTATAAAATCTAAAACGATAAAGATCATGGAAGAAAAAATAGGGACAATGTTAGGAACCTTAATACATGACATAAGCATTATATAAAACATTACTAACAATACAGAAGAGAAATTAGATAACTGGGAGCTCCTAAAAATCAAACACCTACGCTCATCGAAATACTGCACCAAAAGAGTAAAAAGACTACCTACAGACTGGGAAAAAGTTTTTAGCTATGACATTCCCGATCAGCGCCTGATCTCTAAAATCTACATGATACTGCAAAAACTCAACTACAAAAAGACAAATAACACAATTAAAAAATGGGCAAAAGATATGAACAGACACTTCACTAAAGAAGACATTCAGATAGCTAACAGACACATGAGGAAATGGTCACAATCATTAGCCATTAGAGAAATGCAAATCAGAACTATAATGAGATTCCATCCCATCCCAACGAGGCTGGCATTAATCCAAAAAACACAAAATAATAAATGTTGGAGAGGTTGTGGGGAGCCTGGAACACCTATATACTGCTGATGGGAACGTAAAATGGTACAACCACTTTGGAAATCAATTTGGTGCTTCCTTAAAAAGGTAGAAATAGAACTACCATACGATCCAGCAATCCCACTCCTTGGAATATATCCTAGAGAAATAAGAGCCTTTACACGAATAGATATACGCACACCCATGTTTATTGCAGCACTGTTTACAATAGCAAGAAGATGGAAGCAACCAAGGTGCCCATCAACAGATGAATGGATAAATAAATTATGGTACATTCACAAAATGGAATACTGTGCATCGATAAAGAACAGTGAGGAATCTGTGAAACATTTCATAACATGGAGGAATCTGGAAGGCATTATGCTGAGTGAAATTAGTCAGTTGCAAAAGGACAAATATTATATGAGACCACTATTATAAGAACTCAAAAAATAGTTTAAACAGAGAAGAAAATATTTTTTGATGGTTATGAGATGGGGGAGGGAGGGAGGGCGGGAAAGGGGTATTCACTAATTAGACAGTAGATAAGAACTACTTTAGGTAAAGGGAAAGACAACACTCAATGCAGGTGAGGTCAGCAGAACTGGACTAAACCAAAAGCAAAGAAGTTTCCTGAATAAACTGAATGCTTTAAAGGCCAGCGTAGCAGGGGCAGGGTCTGGGGACCATGGTTTCAGGTGACATCTAAGTCAATTGGCATAATAAAATCTATTAAGAAAACATTCTGCATCCCACTTTGAAGAGTGGCGTCTGGGGTCTTAAACACTAGCAAGTGGCCATCTAAGATGCATCAATTGGCCTCAACCCACCTGGACCAAAGGAGAATGAAGAACACCAAGGATACAAGGTAATTATGAGCCCAAGAGACAGAAAGGGCCACATAAACCAGAGACTATATCAGCCTGAGACCAGAAGAGCTAGATGGTGCCCGGCTACAACTGATGACTGCCCTGACAGGGAACAGAAGAGATAACCCCTGAGGAAGCAGGAGACCAGTGGGATGCAGACCCCAAATTCTCATAAAAAGACCAGACTAGACGGACCCCCGTGGTCATGGCCCCCAGACCTTCTGTTAGCCCAGGACAGGAATCATTCCCAAATCCAACTCGTCAGGCAGGGATTTTACAGGACAATGGGATAGAAAAAGATGCTGCTGAAGAATGAGCCTCTTGGATCAAGTAAACACTTGAGACTTTGTTGGCATCCTATCTGGAGCTGAGAAGAGAGGGTAGAGGAGGTTAGAAGCTGGTGGAACGGACACGAAAAGGGACAGTGAAGGGAAGAAGTGTGCTTGTCTTATTAGGGGGAGAGTAATAAAAGCAAAGTGTATATAAACTTTTTATGAGAAACTGACTTGATTTGTAAACTTTCACTTAAAGCACAATAAAAATAAATAAATAAAGCCAATCTTTTTTTTTTTTTTCCCAAAAATACCACAGGAATTTTAATTTCAGTTGCATTTAGTCTTTTTTTTTTTATTAACTTGGGAGGGAATTATCACCTTTACACTATTCTATCCATGAACAAGATACATTGTTAATCACTTCAACTCTTTCTTTATGTTATTTAATAGTTTAAAAATCTTTTATTTATAAATAGCTACTGCATTTGATGCTAATTTCTAAATGCTTTGTAGTTTTGTTATTAAAGTGAATAGTCTCATTTTTATTTTATTTTATTTGTAATATGTTATTGCCAGTGTAGCTAAATACTAGTAATTAACATTTTTTATTTGCTCAGAAAGTTTATGTCTTGATCTGAATGGATTTTCTTTATTACTGAATTTATCCCCTGTAAATAATGACAAAGGACAACCGCCTCTTGGGCTACATACAGGTTCCACATGAGCACAATGAAGTGTTCTGGAATTTCCATTCTTTGCAATGTTGTCCATAATTTCTTATGATCCACACAGTAGAATGCCTTTGTGAAAGTCAATAAAACACAGATAAATATCTTCCTGGCATTTTCTGCTTTCAACCAAGATCCACTTGACATCAGCAATGATATCCTTGTGCTACAGCCTCTTCTGAATCAAACTTAAAATTCTGGCACTTTCCTGTCAATGTATTGCTACAATTATTTTTGAATTGTCAGCAAAATTTTGCTTTCATATGATATTAATGATAGTGTTAAATTTCCCCCTTCCATCAGATCACCTTTCTTTGGAATGGGCACACATATGGATTTCTCCCAGTCGGTTGACCAGGTAGCTATCTTCCAAATTTTTGGGCATAGACAAGTGAGTGCCTCTAGCACCGCATCTGTTTGTTGAAACATCTTAATATCTGGAATTTGTTTTTTGCCAAATGCCTTCAGAGCGGCTTGGACTTCTTTCTTCAGTACCACTGATTCTGGATCATATGCTACCTCCGAAAATGGTGGAACGTCTACTAATCCTTTTTGATACAGTGACTCTGTGTATTCCTTCCATCTTCTTTTGATGCCTTCTGCATCATTCAACGCTATGTCCATAGAGTCCTTTGATATTGCAACTCATGGCTTGAAATTCTTCTTCAGTTCTTTTAGCTTGAAAAATGCCAGGCCTGTTCTTTCCTTTTGGTCTTCTGTCTCCAGGTAGTTGCACATTTCATTTTAATACTTCACTTTGTTTTCCACGGCTGCCCTTTGAAATCTTCTGTGTAGCTCTCTTCATCATTTCTTTTGTTCCCTTTAGCTACTCTACAATCCAGAGCAACTTTCAGAGTCTCTTCAGACATCCGTTTTGGCCTTTTCTTTCTTTCCTATCTTTTCAAAGAGCATTTTGCTTTCTGTACATATTAACAGAACAAGGTGATACCTGGTGGTTTAAAATCAGCAGCTGTGTGTCAGGACTGTATCTTTTCACCATCCTTATTCAATCTGTATGCTGAGCAAATAGTCCAAGAACTGGACTACAGGCATAGATATTGTGGGTTCTGATGAAGACTACCACAATGAAGCAAATATCACAATAGAGTCAAACAAATTTTTTGGTTTCTAATTGCTTATAAAAGTTGTGCATACACTGTGCTGTAGTCTATTAAGTGTGCAAAAGCATTATGTCTAAAAAAGTGTACATGCCTCATTTAAAAACACTTTATTGCTTAAAAATTATCTGAGCCTTTAGCAAGTTGTAATCTTTTTGCTGGTGAAGAGCCTTGCCTCAATACTGATGACTGTTGACTGATCAGAGTGGTGGTTGCTGAAGGGTAAATTGGCTGTGGAAATTTCTTAAAATAAGACAACAATGAAGTTTGTCACATTGATTGAGTCTTCCTTTCACCTAAGGTTTCCATGTAGCATATGAGGCTGTATGATAGCATTTTACTCACAGTAGAATTTCATTCAAAATTGGAATCAAACCTCTCAAATGCTTCTGCTGCTTTATCAACTAAATTTATATAATACTCTAAATCCTTTGTTGTCATTTCAACAAGGGTCATAACACCTTCACCAGGAGTAGATTCTATCTCAAAAAACCACTTTGTTTGTTCATGCATAAGAAGCAACACCTCATCCATGAAATTTTTATCATGAAATTGTAGCAATTCAGTCACATCTTCAAGTTCCACTTCTGATTCTAATTCTATTGCTTTTTCTACCACATCTGCAGTTACTTCCTCCAATGGAGGCTTGAATGCCTCAAAGTCTTCCATTAGGGCTGGAGTTAGCTTCTTCCAAACTCCTGTTCATGTTGATACTTTGATCTCCTCCCATGAATCACAAATGTTCTTAACGGCATCTACATCTGTGAATCCTTTCCAGAAGGGTTTCAACTTACTTTGCCCAACTCCATCAGAGGAATCACTATCTATGGCAGCTATAGCCTTACAGAAAGTATTCCTAAAATATTTAGACTTGAAAGTCAAAATTACTCCTTGATCCAGGGGCTGCGGAATGGATGTTGTATCAGCAGGCATGAAAACAACATGAATCTCTGTGTATATCTTTGCCAGAGTTGTTGGGTGGAGGTGCGTTGTCAATAAGCAGTTAAATTTTGAAAGGAATCTTTTTTTTCTGGGCAGTAGGTCTTAACAGTGAGCGTAAAATATCCAGTAAACCATGTTGTAAACATAAGTGCTGTCATTCTGGCTTTGTTTTCCATTTATAGAGCACAGGAAGAGAAGATTTAGCATAATTCTTAAGAACCATAGGATTTTCGGAAAAATAAGTGAACATTGCCTTCAACTTAAAATCACCAGCTGCATTAGCCCCTAACAAGAGAGTCAGCTTGTACTTTAAAGCGTTGAACCCAGGCATTAACTTCTCCTCTCTAACTATAAGAGTCCTAGATGGCATCTTCTCCGAAGATAAGAGTATTTAGTCTGCATTGAAAAGTCATTGTTTAGTGTAGCCACCTTCGTCAATTATCTTAGCTAGATCTTCGGGATAACTCTTGCTGCAGCTTCTAAAACAGCACTTGGTGCTTCACCTCTCACTTTTATGTTACGGAGGGAACTTCTTTCATTAAACCTCATGAACGAACCTCTGCTAGCTTCAAACTCTTCTTCTGCAGCTTCCTCACCTCTCTCAGCCTTTGTAGAATTGAAGAGAGTTAGGGCCTTGCTCTCGGTTTGGCTTTGGCTTAAGGGAATGTTGTGGCTGGTTTGATTTATCCAGACCAATAAAACTTTCTCCATATCAGCAATAAGGCTGTTTTGCTTTCTTATCATCCATGTGTTCACTGAAGTAGTACTTTTAATTTCCTTCCACACCCTTGCTTTGCATTCAAAACTTGGCTCACTGTTCGGTGCAAGAGGCCTAGCTTTCAGCCTGTCTTGGCTTTTGACATGCCTTCCTCACTAAGCTTAATCATTTCTAGCTTTTGATTTAAAGCGAGAGATGTGCGACTCTTCTTTTCACTTGAACACTTAGAGGCCATTGTAGGGTTATTAACTGGCCTAATTTCAATCTTTTCGTGTCTCAGGGAATACGGAGGCCCAAGAGAGAGGGAGAGAAACAGGGGAATGGCCAGTTGGTGGAGCAGTTAGAATACACACCATTTTTTATTAAGTTTGCTATCTTATATGGGAACAGTTCATGGTGCCCCAAAACAATTAATATCATCACATCAAAGATCACTGATCACAGGTCACCATAAAAGATATAATAATGAAAAAGTTTGAAATATTGGGAATTATCAAAATGAGACACAGAGACACAGTGTCCAGATGCTGTTGGAAAAAATGGAACCCATAGATTTGCTCGACACAGGGCTGCCACAAAACTTTCATTTGTAAAAAATACAATATCTGAGAAAAGCGATAGAGTGAAGCACAATAAAATGAGGTACGCCTGTATATGAAGACGAACACAGTATCAGGATTGGAGGAAGACTCATTAACAATCTGTGATATGCCAATGACACAGCCTTGCTTGCTGGAAGCGAAGATGACATAAGCACTTACTGATGAAGATCAAAGACTACATCGTTCAGTATGGATTACACGTCAACATAAAGAAAACAAAAATCCTCACAACTGGACCAATAAGCAAAATCATGCTAAATGGAGAAGACTGAGGTTGTCAAAGATTTCATTGTATATGGATCCACAATCAAAACCCAAGGAGACAGCTGTCAAAAAATCAAGGGACAGATTGCCTTGGGCAAAACTGCTGCAAAAGACCTCTTAAAAGTGTTAAAAAGCAATGATGCACCATTTTGCATTCCCATCAGCAATGGTTAAGGGTCCCAATTTCCCCACATCTTTGCCGACATTTGTTATTTTGTTATTTTTTTTTTTAAATCATAGCCATCCTAGTGGGAGTGAAATGGCATCTCATTGTGCTTTTGATTTGCAAAATGGTATAGGCATTGTGGAAAACGATGCAGTGATTCCTCAACAAGAGAAAAACAGAATTACTGTATGACCCAGCAATTCCATTCTTAGGTATATACCAAAAAGAACTGAAAGCACAGGCTGAAACAGAAGCTTGTTCACCAATGTTCATTGCAGCACTATTTACAATAGCCAAAATGTACAAGCAACCTAAATATGCATCAACAGATGAATGCATAAAAAAAAAATGTGGTATGTATATACTCAGTCAGTAGAAGAAACAAAGCCTTGATGTTGTTGTTGTTAGCAGCCTCACAACACATAGTGACCCTATGTACAACAGAATGAAGTAATGCTTGGTCCTGTGCCATCCTCACAATCTTTGTTATGCTTGAGCCCACTAAAGCAGCCACTGTGTCAATCCATCTCATTGAGGGTCATCTTCTTTTTCTCTGATGCCCTACCTTACGAAGCATAATGTCCTTCTCCAAGGACTGGTCCCTCCTGATAACACGTCCAAAGTATTTGATACAAAGTCTCACTAGAGCTGCTTTTAATGAGCATTCTGGCTGTACTTCTAAGACAGATCTATTCATTCTTCCAGCAGTCCATGGTATATTCAGTATTCCTCACTAACACCATAATTCAAAGGCATCAAGTCTTCTTCAGTCTTCCTTACTCATTGTCCAGCTTTTGCGTGCATATGAGGTGATTGAAAACACCTTGGCTTGAATCAGGTGCACCTTAGTTCTTCAAGTGACATCTTTGCTATTTAACACTTTAAAGAGGTTTTTGCAGCAGATTTGCCCAGTACGATGTGGTGTTTGATTTCTCGACTACTGCTTCCATAGTGTTAATTGTGGATCCAAGTAAAATAAAATCCTTGACAAGTTCAATATTTTCTCCATTTATTATGATGCTGCTTATTGGTCCAGTTATGAGGATTTTTGTTTTCTTTCTGTAGAGGTGTAATCCAAACTGAGGGCTGTGGTGTTTGATCTTCATCAGTAAGTGCTTCAAGTCCTCTTTACGTTCAGCAAGCAAGGTTGTGTCATCTGCATATCACAGACTGTTAATGAGCCTTTCTCAAATACTGATGCTGCATTCCTCTTCATACAGTCCAGCTTCTTGGATTATTTGCTCAGCATACTGATTAAGTGTGGTGAAAGGATATATCCCTGACACATAACTTTCTTGACTTTAAACCATTCAGTATCCCCTTGTTCTGCTCAAACAACTGCCTCTGGGTCTATATATAGATTCCACATGAGCACAGTTAAGCTTTTTGGAATTCCCATTCTTGGAAATTCTATCCATAATCTGTTATGATCCACACAGTTCAATGCCTTTGTGTAGTCAATAAAACACAGATAAACGCATTTCTGGTAGTCTCTGCTTTCAGCTATGACACACCTGACATCAACAATGATATCCCTTGTTTCAGTCCTCTTCTGAATTCTGCTTGAATTTCCAGGTGCTACTACAATCGTTTTTGAAAGATCTTCAGCAAAATTTTACTTGTGTGTGATATTAATGATATTGTTTGATAGTTTCTGCATTTTGTTGGATCATCTTTCTTTGGAATGGGCACAAATATGGATGTCTTCTATCCAGTTGGCCAGATAGTTGCCTTCCAAATTTCTTGACATAGACAAATGAGAGCTTCCAGCACTGCATCTGTTTGTTGAAACATCTCAATTTGTATTCTGTCAATTCCTGGAGCCTTGTTTTTTGCCAGTGCCTTAAGTGCAGCTTGGAACTCTTTCTTCAGTACCATTAGTTCTTGATCATATGCTACCTCCTGAAATTGTTGAATGTTGACCAGTTCTTTTTGGTACAGTGATTCCATGTATTATTTTCATCTTCTTTTGATGTCCTGCGTCATTTAATATTTTTCCTGTAGCATTCTTCAATATTGTTAGAAGTTTTTCTTCAGTTCTTTCAGCTTGAGAAATGCCGAGTGTGTTCTTTCCTTTTGGTTTTCTATCTCCAGGTCTTTCCACATGTCAACATAATAGTTTACTTTCTCTTCTCGAGCCATCCTTTGAAATCTTCTGTTCAGCTCTTTTACTTCATCATTTTTTCAGTTCACTTTAGCAACTTGACATTCAAGAGCAACTTTCAGAGTCTCTTCTGATATTCATTTTGGTCTTTTCTTTCTTTCCTGTCTTTTTAATGACCTCTTGCTTTCTTCATGTATCATGTCCTTGATCTCATTCCACAACTCATCTGGTCTTTGTTCATTGGTGTTTAGTGTGTCAAATCTATTCTTGAGAAGGTCTCTAAATTCAGATGAGATATACTCAAGATCACACTTTGGCTCTCAGGGACTTGCTCTAATTTTCTTCAACTTCAACTTGAACTTGCATATGAGCAATTTGTGGTCTGTTGCACAGTCGGCCCCTGGCCTTGTTCTGACAAATTATATTGAGTGTAACCATCATCTCTTTCCACAGAAGTAGTCGATTTGGTTCCTGTGTGTTCCACCTGGTGAGGTTCATGCATAAAGTCACTGTTTATTGTTGGTGAAAAAGGGTATTTGGAATGAAGAAGTCATTGGTCTTGCAAAATTCTGTCACTAGATCTCTAGCACCATTTCTATCCCCAAGGCCATATTTTCCAACTACCAATCCTTCTTCTTAGTCTCCAACTTTTGCGTTCCAATCTCCAGTAATTATCAATGCATTTGATTACATGTTTGATCAATTTCAGGCTGCAGAAGCTGGTAAAAATGTTCGATTTCCTCATCTTTGGCATTAGTGGTTGGTGCATAAATTTGAATAACAGTAGTATTAACTGGTCTTCCTTGCAATGATATGGATATTATCCTATCACTGACAGCATTGTACTTCAGGATATATCTTGAAATGTTCTTTTCGATGATCATCATGATGCCATTTCTCTTTAATTTGTCATTCCCGGCCTAGTAGACCATATGACCGTCTGATTCAAAATGGCAACACCAGTTCATTTCAACTCACTAATGCCTAGGATATTGATCTTTACGTGTTTCATTTCATTTTTAACAACTTCCAGTTTTCCTAGATTCATACTTTGTACATTCCACGTTCTGATTATTAATGGATGTTTGCAGCTATTTCTTCTGATTTTGAATCATGCCACATCAGCAAATGAAGTTCTTGCAAGCTTAACTCCATCCACATCATTAAGGTTGATGCTACTTTGAGACGGCAGCTGTTCCTCATTCATATTTTGAGTGTCTTCCGACCTGAAGGGCTCATCTTCCTGCACTGTATCAGACAATGTTCTGCTACTGTTTATAAGGTTTTCACTGGCCAGTTTTTTCAGAAGCAGACTGCCAAGTCCTTCTTCCTAGCCTATCTTAGTCTGAAAACTCCACTGAAACCTGTTCACCATGGGTGACCCTGCTGGTATTTGAAATACCGGTAGAAAAGCTTTCAGTATCACAGCAACACACAAGCCACCACAGTAAGACAAACTGACATACATGTGGTGGTACGTATATACAATGGAATACTACAGAGTCAGTAGATGAAACAGTCTTGATATGTACTACAATATGGATGGAGCTTGAAGACATTATGTTGAGTGAAATAAGTCAGGCACAAAAGGACAAATATTGTACGGCCTCACTCGTGTAAAAAGACAAGAAAAGGCAAATGTACAGAGTTTACTAGTGTATGTATGTATGTATAGAAATTGTTGAATGGGAACCTGTTTTGCTGTGTACCCTTTCCCCAAAAATATTATAAAATATTATTTTAAAAAGTCAAAGATGTTACTTTGAGGATTAAAGCATGCCTAACTCAAGCCATGGTATTTTTAATCAATTAATATGCATGTGAAAGCTGGACATTGAATAAGGAAGAATGAAGAAGAATTGATTCCTTCAAATTATGGCTGGTGAAGCGTATTGAATATACCATGGACTGCCAGAAGAACAAACATGTCTTGGAAGAAGTATAGCCAGAATGCTCCTTAGAAGCGAGGATAGCAAGACTTTGTCTCACATACTTTCAACCAGTCCCTGGAGAAGGACACCACATTTTGTAAAGTAGAAGGTCAGAGGAAAAGAGGAAGGAACTCAACGAGATGGATTGACACAGTGGCTGCAACAATGGGCTTGAACAGCAACAGTTGTGAGGATGGCACAAGACTGGGCAACTTTTACTTCTGTTATACAGGTGGCTATGAGTTGGAACTGACTTGAGGGCACCTAACAACAATAACAAATAAAGACAAATGTAATTTCACTTTCATTTTTACACTTTTTTGGGGGGGAGGTGAAAAAATTTAATACTTCAGGCACATAATGTGGCCTGCCTTAAGCTTTTTTAATAAAGGGGTCTTTAAGAAAAATTTTATTTTCTGTTGAAATTTTTATTTCTGTTTCTGCAAATTTTAATACTTGATGTTTTTTCTGGAATAATTTCTACTTCATCTAGATTTTCAAATTTATTGGTGTATACGTATTAATGATATTCTGTTCTTCTTTTTTTTTCTTCTTTTAAAACCCTTTTCACTAAAATTATTTTTGTTTTTATTTCTGTATTATTATGTTTATTTTTTATCATTTTATCCAGATTTTTATTTTATTTTAGCTTTTTAAAGCTTTAGCTTTTGGCAATGCTATCATCTCATTTATTTATTTATTTATAAATTGTAGGGCAGGTTTAAATTTATAGAAAAATTGCAAAGATGGTATAGAGTTATCCTATATTCCACACATAGTTTCCCCTATTATAAACATCTTAGTACTAGTATGGTTCATTTGTTAAAATTAATGAACAAATATAGATACACTTTTACTAACTACAGTCTGTACTTTATTCTGATTGCCTTAATTTTTGCCTAGTGTTCTTTTTTTGTGTTCCAGGGTTCCATCCAGTATATTACATTTCATTAAAAACAAAAACAAAAAAACTTGTTGTCATAGATTCAATTCCAACTTAGAGTACGAGAGCCCTATCGGGTTTCCAAGGCTGTTAATCTTTACAAGAAGCAAACTGCCACATCTTTCTCCCACAGAGCAGTGGGGGGGGGGGGGGGTTCAAATTACTGATCTTTTGCTTAGCTACCAAGCACTTAACCACTGTTCCACCAGGCTGTTTACATTGCATATAGTAGTCATATTTTCTTAGGCTCCTTAGCCTTTGGGCTACAACAGTGTCTCACATTTTTCTTGTTTTTAGTGACCTTGACAATTTTTGGAGGAGTATTGGTCAGGTGTTGTGCAGAATGTACCTTGATTGAGATTTCTCAGATATTTTTCTCAGTGCTTTATGTAGTTTAAAGCTACGCAATTTACATGTATACTCATAATTATTGTATCTTCTTGATTAACCATTCTTTTTTCTAGCAAATAGGCTATTTTTTAATTTTACTACGTATTTTCACTGTTGTTAAAATTCTGCTTAACACTAATGTCCTCTCCCTGTGGGTATAACACATGAAAAAAAAAATTTTTTTTTTTTTTCTTCTGTAGACTTAGGGTTTTTTTTTCCCCCTTAGGAAACACTGGTGCCGTAGTGGCTAATTGCTATGGCTGCTAACCAAGAGGTCAGCAGTTCATATCCACCAGGCGGTCCTTGGAAACTCTATGGGATGGTTCTACTCTGTTCTATAGAGTTGCTATGAGTCGGAATCGACAGCAGTGGGGTTTTTTTTGGTTAGTTTTTTTAGTTTTTATCTTAAAAAGAGATGTGCCAAATTCCTTTTTTTTTTTTCTTTTATTTGCAGGATTGGACTTAGAGAAAGAAGAAAGAACCCCACTTAATTTCATCACCATCCTAACAGACACTCAAAAAAAAAAAAAAACCTGCTGCCCTCAAGTTGATTCTAACTCATAGAGACCCTATAGGACAGAGTAGAACTGCCCAAAGGGTTTCCAAGGAGCCCCTGGGGGATTCAAATTGCTGACCTTTTGGTTAGCAGCTATAGCTCTTAACCACTATGCCACCAGCGTTTCCTAACAGGCACTAGGAGTCACAGGCACTAGGAGTCAATAATTACCTTTCACTTATCTGTTTTCTAACCCATGCAAAAAAAAAAAAAAAAAAACCCACTGCCCTTAAGTTGATTCTGACTCATAGCGACCTCACAGGACTGCGCAGAACTGCATCAAAAGGCTTCCAAGGATTAAATCTTTGTGGAAGAGGACTGCCACATCTTTATCCTGTGGAGCGGCTGGTGGGTTTGAACTACCAACGTTTTGGTTAGCAGCCGAGTACTTCAACCACTGCTCCACCAGGGATCCTTCCTAGCCCATAAATAAATACCAGTGACCACACACACAGACAGACGCGCACAGTTATATACCGTACACATTTCTATCCAAAAAAAAAAAAAAACACATCTATACACACTATCATTTCTAAATATTATAGTTAGTTTTTTCTAATCTTTTTCCTTTCTTTTCCATACTGTGCTCTGGCCTTAGTTATCATAAATCATTTTTTATCTTGTCTTTTAAAATATTTATCTATATTATTATTTTGCTGTTTCCTTCATGTGTGTTTTGGCTCTTCCTTATGATGGTCCATTTCCTTATGTGTTTTATAATTTTTGCTTGTGTGTGCATTTTCAGAACAAGCTGTTTTCTGAAAGAATTCTGTTTCTGGATTGTGCAATTATTTCTACAAAGCAAATTTACATTTTTCTCTTCTGGTGTCCTGTTGATTTCTCTGTTTCTAGGATAATTTTTACGTTAAATCTTTATTTGAGGCTTTCTGTTGCCTTCCCACGTTCACACACAATGCCTTGTTTGGTTTTAGTCTTCGGGGGCTTTTTAAATTTTGTTTTCCTTATGTGTATTTTTTTTTTTTTTTTTTAACTGTTAGAATCCTGTGAAGGTCAAGGATTTCTCTCTCTCTTTTGTTAAAGCAGGTATTTTAAGCAGCCCTGGTAGTGCAATGGTTAAGCCCTAGGCTGCTAACCAAAAGGTTAGGGGTTTGCACTCACCCAGCCACTCTGCAGGAGAAAGACCTGGTAATTTGCTTCCATGAAGAGTACAGCCTAGAAAACCCTATGCAGTAGTTCTATTCTGTCACATGGGGTCACTATGAGTCCGAATCACCTTGACGGCATCCAACAACAACATGGAGATTGATTTGTTATTGTTAGGTGCTGTCAAGTCTACTCCTACTCCTAGTGATCCCATCCATAACGGAACTAAATGTTGCCTGATCCTGTGCCATCCTCACAACCATTGCTATGTTTGAGCCCTTTGTTGCAGACACTACGTCAACCCATTTCAGTGAAGGTCTTCGTCTTTTTTGCTGACCCTCTACTTTACCAAGTATGCTGTCCTTCTTCAGGGTTTGGTCCCTCCTGATCACATGTCGAAAGTATATGAGGTGAAGTCCTTTGTGGAGGAAGTCCTTTAATACTCTTGGCTTTTCAAAATAGGTTCTGTTCTCAGTCTCTGACTAGCTGGAGCTTGAGACCACTACTCCTGTAGGCATTATAATCTACAAATCACACTTTAAGTTAGATACATGAATCATGCCCCATGAATCACCATGGCAATAACCACTGATAACTAAGAATTCCTTATATATTCCTGGCACCTAAGAATCTTTTTCCTTGTCAGCTATACATTTAAATGCTTTTTAATTTTATATTTTATCCCATATTTCTGTGTGTTTGCAGTGGGAAAGTGGCAAATTGTGTCATGTCAGTCAGCATACTGACCAGGTTACATAGAATGTTTTTATTGTAATGGACTATTGTGTTTTACTATTTCAGAACTAGAGTTGAGCTTATATCAGATTTATTTCAATTTTTAAAAAATGTAAATGACACTAGTTTTATACATCTAATACTTATTAAGGAGCCCTGGTGGCACAGTTGTTAAGAGTTATGGCTGCTACCCAAAAGATCAACAGTTCAAATCCACCAGCTGATCCTTAAAAACCCTATGGGGCAGTTCTACTCTGCCCTATAGGGTCACCATGAGTCGGAATCCACACGGGTTTGGTTTTTTTAAATACTTATTAAGTATCACTGAGTGGTACAAAAGGTTAACACACTTGGCCGCCAACTGGAGGATCGATTCCACCCAGAAGTCCCTTGGAAGAAATGCCTGGAGATCTATTTCCAAAAAAAATCAGTAGTTGAAAACCCTATGTAGCACGGTTCTACTCCGGCCCTTGATGTCGCTATGAGTCAGAATCAACAAACAGCACCTGGCACTGTACTTACTAAGGTTTTATTACGCTACAGCTACTTTAAATACAGTAAATTATTTATTCCTCACATCAGCCTAGAGAAATAAGCACTATTGCTATACCTACTTTATAGATAAGAAAATTGAAGTGTAGAGACCTTAAGTTATTTGTTCAAATCACCATAAATAGTATGTGGAGAATCTGAAAAATCTAATTCCGGGTTCTGAGATCTTAAGCGAAAATAATAATGAATTAACATCTATAAGCCAAAGAAAATTGCAACATTGCTTGTTAAAACCACTAGAAACAGCAGAATACTAGAAGTTTCAATGGCATAAGATCAATCATAATTGCTAAAGTATGCAACTGACATTTATAATTGCTTAAACAGAATTCATGTTTTTTGCTTATGCAAATCAAATAAAGTTTATCCAATATTCTTGAATCTTCATGGTAATGATTGCAGCTTAAATTGGTGGAATGCAAGGAACATATTTTGAATGATCTCGTTTAGTATATATCTTCAGTAAAAGAGAAGCTAAAAACAAAACAATAGCATGAACTTCTACTCAGTGAAGACTGTTTTAATGTTCTGAATTAAGTAGTGACATTTTGTATAATGTAAATACTGGACAATTTTCTACAGAATGAAAACCTAAGTAGACAATTTTAAATATTTTAAAATACTTCATCATTATTTAATTTTAAATGTGCTGCAGAGTTATCAAAAGTATTAGTTTTTTGTTTTTTTGATAGTACAACTCTAAGAAAAAGCTAACATCTTCCAGGAAACAGGTATTTCAGTACCCACACAACACTTTGAAATATGTCATTGTTGTTAGGTGCCATAGAATCGGTTCCAACTCATAGCGACCCTATGCACAACAGAAACACTTCTGGGTTCTGTGCCATCCTCACAAGCTTTGCTATGTTTGAGCCATTGTTGTAGTCACTGGGTCAGTCCATCTTATTGAGGGTCTTCCTCTTTTCTGCCAACCCTCTACCAACTTTGAAAGGCAGTGATTATAAATATTCACAATTTAGAGCTTGTCATATGATGATGTGATCATATTTGTACATATGTGGCTTCCACAATGATGACCTGAGAGAGGCTTTTTTCCGAGGCTAATTATTCCTTAAGCCTTATTGAGGAGACTTAAAATTCTACCAAATATAATCAAAAGTTTAAAAGTTTTTTTTTTTTTTCCTCAAACATAATCAAGAAAACGTGGAGTCTCTCAATTTAATCCAGGTGTGTAGGACCAGATTTTAACAAATTAAAAAAAAAAAAAGCCATAATGTAACAAATAGTGTTACAATCTTAAGTGTGAAGGCAGTGCCACTATAATAAAGGTGTTCTGCACACCTCCAGGAGGAGCCATTCACATAGATTGTAATGGAAATGATGCTTCTTGGAGTTGAGCAGAGTGCAAGCTGCACCCGTTACTCAAAGTGATGTTGTACAAAGGAAAGGCTGTCTCATAGATTAAATCGTGTTCTCCAAAACAGATATGTTGAAGTCTTAACCCCCTGGTATCTGTGAATGTGCCACTTTGTTCACAGTAAACTATTGGAAGAAAAATAAAAAAGAACAAATGTGAAGATGCATCTAGTCTTATCAATTGATATGGCACTCTGATTTAGAAAGAGTAAACTCATTTATTTATCAGGAAATATTAGAAGAGTTAAGGCTTTTTATCCATCTGTAGACCCATTTAATATTTTCACTTCTGAAACCTCCTCTGGGACAGACGTAAAACCTGCCTGTACCATAAAAGTGGTATATGTTGGGGCGTTTGAGGTTAGCTCAGATTGTCGAGTCTATGGTAGGTGGTTTGCACACATTTATTGACGTAATCATCATGACAGGCTTATGAAGAACGTACTATTATTATTTCTGTATGTTTGCTAAGGAAGCTGAAACAGGGAGGTTAAGGATCCAGTTTGTCTCAGTATCTGTTCTTTCTGCTATGCCTCTCCCTATACATCTGCAGGCATTTTAAGAATTGATACGGTGTCATGTTCACCTAATATCCTAATGAAAATATAATGTGAGTATTGAATGATTAGTATTGACATTTCTTTGGTAAAATATGATCATCTCATATATAAAATCACTTCTATTTTAGTTATTACTTCTCTTTGCTCCTTCTAACTCACTATTTTATATAACTCATAGCTTAAAGAAAGAAACCTATACTTGGTACAACTCTTTTCTCACCACTCCTTTCTTACTCCTGAAATTTTATTTCCAACCCCAACAATTTTCTAAAATAATTAGCTCTTCTTCAACCTTATTCTGCTAGACTTTTCTGTAGCATTGAACTTCTTGCTCATCCACCCCTCTTCTTAGCTCTCTTTATTTGCATGACCTGAAGAGTTTCTGTAGTTGTCAAATATCTTTTTGATTACTGATCATCCATGCATTCCTTAGCCTCCATTCTGTGTGGTTTCACCGACCTTTCTGTCTCCTGTCATTTCTTCACTTTAAGTAAGCTCCCAAAGCTTAATCATAGACCATAAACTCTTGTTTCTTTTCTATGTACTTCAGTTTAATTATCTCATCTCTCAGCTTCGATGATCACTACTGCATTAGCAACTTTGTTTCTTATTGCTGCCATAATAAATTACCACAACTTTAGAGGCTTAAAACAACATCCGTTTATTACCTCAGAATTCTGTATGTAAGAAGTTTACATTCAGTGTAGTTTCTTGCTTTGGGGTTTATAAGCCAGCACTTAGGTGTTGGCAGGGCAACATTCCTTCCTGGAGGCACTGGGATGAACTTGCTTTCAAGCCATTCAGGTTTCAGTAGACTTCAGTATCATGCAGTTTGTAGGACTGAGGTCCTTGCTTCTTGGCTGGCTGTAGCCCAAGGTCTTTCTCAGCTTTTTGAGGCTTTCTCCATTCCTAGAAATGTGGCCCATTCCTCCGTTTTCAAAACCAGCAACAGACAGTTGGGCTCTTCCATGCTTTGAATCTCTGACCTCCCCTGTTTTTCACCTCTCCTCTGTCTCCCTCTTTCTACACATCTCTCTGACTGACTCTTCTGACTTCCTTTTCTGCTTTTACAGGATCATGTAATTACATTGGGTTACCTGGATAATTCAGATTGTCTTTCTATGGCAGGGTCAGCTGATTAGTAACTTTAATTCCTTCTGCAAAGTCTCTTCACAGCAGTATTTAGATTGCTGTCTGATTGAATAACCAGGAAATGGAGCTCTTGGGGGGCCTTTTTTAGAACCCTGCCTATATCAGCTACTAATTTCTCCAGCAGTCATCTTTCACAAAATACCAGTCAACTATTTTCAGTGACTAATAGAATATTTCCACTTGAATTAAAAATAAAATAAAATAAAACACCTGTTTCCATTGAGTCAATTCTAACTCATAGCAACCCTATAGGACACAGTAGACACAGTAGAACTGTCCAGTGGGCTTCCAAGGAGTGGTTGGTGGATTTGAACTGCCAGCCTTTTGGTTAACAGCCATAGCTCATCATAGCTCTTAACCACTGTGCCACCAGGGCTCCTCCATTTCAATGGTCTATCAAAGATGAACGATTCTAAATCAAGATCATTATCTTCCTACTAAAATTGACTCTTTACTGGTTTTACCTATCTTCCAACATAATCACTCTAAGAGTCAATATCTTAGGTCTTTGAACTAGAATTAATTTTTTTCCTCTCCTCTCAACCTCTTTTTTTTTTTTTTTTTTTTTGTTCTCAACCTCATGTGCCAGGACTGGCTAGTTCTTTCTTTGTGATAGGCCTTAGTTTAGCCCCATCTTCTTCATGCATGGTGAGTGTAGACATTCATTCTTTAATATGAATTTAGTGCAAAAGCCATCATCAAAGCTTAACCTGTTATCACATCTGAAAATATCTGTAAGATGTGTCCTTAAATAATTACCATTTGATATTTGGGAATATCCACACAAAGTTGATTTTATAGCCATAATACTAACAATGTCTTGCTAATGTGGTTGGGCCTATACGTTTCTGGGTTTCTTTCCTTTTGGAAATCTGACTCAGTGTCTTTCCAGACACTCAAGAGCTTGATGTACCTTGCACAGGAGGATTTTTCCATTTTCTATTCAGGGAAAATCAAACAAATAAATGTGTGTTTCTGACAGCTGAAGAGTCCCTTAGGATATCAGAACCTTGGTCTTCGCTTGAATTGTCCTAAGGGTTGGTGATTTATTCGATGGAAACAATTCATCAAAAATATATACTTAGCTCTTTCTATGAAACAAATACTGACTTAGAACTAGGGCTAAAATGGTGAATAACTCTGGAATGTTCCCAATTCTATGGAGATTGTTGTTATTCGAAGGAGACAAACAGTAAAACTGCTTTTAAAAGTTAACAAACAAAGCAAAACACATAGCTATATAGGTTATGATAGCACAGACTAGATTTTATTCTGTTTAGAATTAGAAGTAAATGGAGGGAGGTTATTATAAAGAAAAAAAAAGAATATATAGATGGTGAGTAAAACATGGGGAAAAATTTAAGTAAACTTTATTTCTAGAGATTATCTATATATATTCCCAGAAAATTTGGTTCTGATTTGTTGTAAGAGTATTGCTATATACAGATGGCAAAAGCCATGGAAGCCATTGATTTAGGCACAATGTTAGTAGGTTGGCGA
The DNA here is from genome assembly GCF_030014295.1 of Loxodonta africana. Lineage (NCBI taxonomy): Eukaryota > Metazoa > Chordata > Mammalia > Proboscidea > Elephantidae > Loxodonta > Loxodonta africana. Next base: position 39,514,013 of record NC_087349.1, read on the forward strand.
TATTACCTTAGAGCCCAACATCTAACCCTCTGCTCACCCAAAGGTGATCCCAAACCAAAGATTTGACTGAAGGCAGTGATCTAATTTGTAGTTGATTATAATTAGAATTCTTACATTAATTCAAAAGGACAAATGTGCATTGCTTGAGAACTGAGGGATATCAAAGGACATTTTCATGTAGGGAGTAAGTCAAGCCAAAAAAAAAAAAAGTACAATACTATATATTGAGCAAATAACTAAAATAAATTAAAAGTTTTCAAGGGACAGTTTGATTTTTTTTTAAATGGCCGAAGATGTTGTCTTATTTATTTTTCTATTTATATTATAATAACAAAATGAACAAAAGTAAAATATATGATATGATAATGAATGAAAGGTAAATGTATATGACTGATGAAAAGATGAAACCCTGGTGGAGTAGTGGTTAAGAGCTACAGCTGCTAACCAAAAGGTTGGTAGTTCAACTCCACCAGGCATTCCTTGGAAACCCTATGAGGTAGTTCTACTGTCCTTTAGGGTCACTATGGGTTGGAATCAACTCAACAGCAACAAGTTTGGTTTTGGTTTGGTAAAAAGAAATAGGTTGCCCGAGATAATACTGTGAGATAACAAAGAATGGGGTGAGAACAGGTGTTGAAGGAGAAAATAGTGAGTTGAGTGTGGGTTAGCCGAAATTGTTGTTGTTCAACAAACATTAATTTCCTTCTATCACAGACTCAATACATATGTAATTGTTAAGCATTTTCAGGCTTCATTTTAAATGTTTGATTTCTTGTGCATTTTTGGTAACATAACAATTGTGAATTGTGCCCAACCTTAGCAGCCAAACATAAAATACAAGTTAAACCTCTGTAAGTTGTATTCATGTTAATTGCATGTGACTGTCAAGCCAAGAATTAGGTTTCCTCGAGTCAAAGGTAGCACATCCACCTTGCAGGAAACACTACAGAGGCCCTAGTGGGAACTTAGAAAATTCTGGAAGTGCAAGGAGCATTTACTACTTGATTACCCTTGTGAACAATTGGAAAAAAATTGGCTCATAAAAACAGTGTACAAGAGCTATAATACCATTTGAGAATACAACTAAAAATCCTTTTGTCTGCATGATAATTCACTGGTATGATGGAGATCATAATTATTGCTATTATCAAGTTCATGTTGAATAATCATATGTGTCTGTATTTTTTTACTAAGTTACCTAAATTATCTGGATTGTTTAGTTGATCAAAAGGGTTATATACTCCATATTGGTATCTATAGAGACGATGTTTGATAATTTTTTTACTAGTTGGATTAATCAATTCAAGCAAAATACTGAATTAATATTAATAGATAGGTTGACAGGTGAAGAGATAGATATAGATATGGATATGAATATCGATAGATGTTATTACTCTGCTGTACTATACCTTGAGAACAGTGAATCAAACTGGTTCAACCGAAATATACCATAAGTACTTTTCAAAGCACGATTAAAAATAATAATAATAATTCTTCATTTCTCAGGTTTCTAGCAGAAAGTTAATCACACTTAGGGTGTTGATATAATTTATTAGGGCTGTAAGGGGTCACTATGTTTATAGTAACAATTACTCCAGAATCACAGGTGTGTGGCAGTTTTAAATCATGGTTCCCAAATTCTTTGACCTCACCGTAGAAAGGTGAGGTCTATATCTCATTTTCTTGAATCTGGGTGAGCTGTGTGATTTTTGAGGCCGGATCAAAAAGGTGATTACACTTTCTGCGTTGATCACAGGAACACTCACAACTGAAGCCCCGAACTTAGAATCTGACTCTTTCATCACCACGCTGTGAGGAAACCAAGCCACATGACAACTATACATGCAGGCCTTCAGAACAGTGGTACTGGTGTTCCTGTCATTCCAACCCAAGTGCCAGACGTGTTAAGTCAATGAGCTTCAAATGGCTCCAGCCCCAGCTACAAGTTATCCAATCTTAGAATTTCTGTCTGGCTAGAACTTCAGCTCCCATGGAGCAGTGGCAATCCATTCCCACTATGCCCTATCTGAATTCCTGACCCACAGGGTGTATAAATACAATGATTGTTTCAGGCCCAAAATTTTGGAGTAATTTGGTGCATAGTGAAGTAAGGAAACAAGATGTAATGAATACTGTTTCCCTTTTCTTTCTCCTAAGTCACTGTGACTATATTAATTTGGAATGTATTTTCTGAATACCTTGTGCTTACAAAGACATCCATCAAATAAAGAAAACAAAAGTAAAATGCATTATAATTTATTAGAAATCCCTGTATCAAAAATATTTCATTATTATTGCTTTGGCCTTTTGAGTCTGGAATATCCCACATAATTATCTCGTATTTCTCCTTTATTTTCAGGAGATCTTATCGCATGGCACATCAGGAAAGCTTGGTGCACATCTGAGTATTCTCTTTTATCAATTTTCCTGCTTACTTGATGGGCACCACAAAATAGAACCAAAAGTTGGAAGGTAAGGCATGTAGAAAAAATGTTTCTACATTTGGAAATTATTGGGAGAGCCCCTTTAATGGAATAGAAAATTAAATTTATAGCTATTAACTAAGGTATTGGCTTCATCTCTTCACACACACAAAAAGTCACCGAACTGTAATTACACTGATTGCCCACCTTTGTTTGAAAATCAGGAGCAAAGCCTTAAACTATGTGAAAGGAAATCAACTGTGAGCATACTAATCTAATTTGCAATCAGAACAAAGAGAAAACATTTCTGAGTACTTAATATATTGGGACAAAAGCAAATTACACTTTTAAGTTCAATTTAATTCATATGCAAGTCCATTATGCCATAAAGAAAAAGACATTTCAGTCCCTTTAAATATTATATGTGATTTTCCTTTGACAGTATTCTTTAAACTATACCATGATCATTCATTATAGCATATTAGCTGTACTCAAAGTATTGTGGACAGACTTATTTTAAGGAAACAAGCATCTTAACAAAGGGACCCTTTATCAGAACCCTTGTTAATATTTGCATTGTCTTGAAACTATCCCAGGTGGCTTCCTTTTACTTTTTTTTGAATCACTGTGACTACATTATGGAAGAAATGAGTGGGGAAGATGTTACTTTTATTGTGTTTATGGGTAAGTTTTAATTGCAATATTCAATTTACTGGTCAAAAACCTATTATTCCTCAATCAAGTATACAAGGTCAGATGGGCAACACCTGCCCAAAAGCAAAGCCAAGAAGGCAGGAAGGGACAGGAAAACTGGACAAATGGACACAAGAAACCCTGGGTGGAAAAGGAAAGGGGAGAGTGCTGACACATTGCAGGGATTGTATTCAATGTCACAAAACAATTTGTGTACAAATTTTTGAATGAGAAACTAATTTGCGTTGTAAACTTTCACCTAAAACACAATTAAAAAAAAAAAAAAACTATTACTCCTGGTCATTCAACTTCCAAGCAGGCTGCTTGTAATTAGCGATGTCTTATATCTGTCTGGAAACCCTGGTGGCATAGTGGTTAAGAGCTATGGCTGCTAACCAAAACATCAGCAGTTCAAACCCACCAGGCATTCCTTGGAAACCCTATGGGGCAGTTCTACTCTGTCCTGGAGGGTCACTATGAGTCAGAATCAACTTGATGGCAATGGGTTTGGTTTTTTGGTATATCTGTCTAATAATCCTAGTCAGGGTTGTAAAGAGGCTAAAGGTGGAGCTGGGCAGAAAATTTCCATACCTCCTCTTGTTTTCTCGAAGATAAATAGTAGAGGCAAATCGAGGAGCTATTGTACGCTTGTCAAAATATCCCCCTGAAAATCTACTTTTGATTGTTGAAGTGACAACATGATGAATCTCAGTATGAAATGTCAGTCACCCCTCATTACTTTCTCTCATTCTTTTGTCCATCTTCTGAAGGCCATCTTTCTGCTGAATGCCTTTGCTGATTTGACGGCTTACATCCCTTCTAACCTTTGAGGACTAGGTATCTTTCCTCTCCTCTCTGAAATAGCACTACTGTTAGAACGCATGCGGTGACTTACTTTCTTGGAATGCCAACACTATCTCATTTAAATGAACATCTTTATTAGACCCAATATACCCCAAAGCATCATGGAAATCTTAATTCCCACACCCCCATATATACCCTAGAATACTCATTCAAACACAAACAATATCTTGATAGGAAAGTAAATCATTTTTTCCGTTTTAAAGTCTTGGTAAAACATGCTTACGTGAATTCTGCAATAGTGGTAAAAAAGAAAAATAAAAGTACAGAAATAAGGGCTCTGACTTAGTATATCTTAGAGTTAAAGAAAAATTTCCAGTTAAGCATCTGAAAAGAAACTGCTTACTAATTCTGCTAAGCACCTTTACCAAGAGTGAGTTTCATTAATTGCCAAAAGCAACCCAGATTTAAATGCTTTCTTCTGGAATGAACGGGACTATAGAGTATATATTTAAAAAAAAGAAAAAAAAAGTATGCAATCTATTACAGAAATACCTTTCATTTGTTTACATGAATTTTAAAAGGTAAGAAAATGGGAAGAGAGTTTAATAAAATGACTGTAAAATTGACTCACCCTGCTGGTAATAACTATGTTTATTGCAATAGTAATATAAGCCTGCAGTTGCTTAAAAAATTAGTTATTCACTTGTGGTTATTATCTGAACTCACTATGTCATGGTTGAATTCCTGGACTTATGAGAATCTTTGGAACATACTGTATCTTATAAAACAATCGCAACCAAAAATGTTCCCCTTGCTGAAAATCCTATTTTCTTTTCATACCCTGCATAGAATTTCCCTTTGTGTTTTATGAATCCATAGATTTATAATGAAAATAGAGAAATGGTTTTACTTAAAATATCAGCTTTTGGCATATTAAGAAAAGAGTCTTCAATAAGTGAAGTCGCTGCATAATGATACGAAGTTCCATTCAGCTTCATTCTTCTCTAGGAAACAGAAGTAAAAAAAAAAAAAAAAAAAAAGAGCAGTGGTTAAGATTAAAAACTTTGCTTGGTAAAAATGATGAGGAGAATATATTGTGTTAACTCAAATATTAGGATTTTATTTCTTTATTTTGGAAATAACCAAAGGGTAACATTACTAGAGAGTCCCTGAGTCACGCAAACAGTTAAGTGCTTGGCTACTAACTGAAAATTTGGCAGTTTGAATCCACTCAGGAGCACCTTGAAAGAAAGCCCTGGAGACTTGCTTCTGACAGGTCACAGCCGCAAAGGCCCTATGGAGTGCAGTTCTACTCTGCAATGCATGGGGTCACCATGAATCCGAATCCACTCAACAGCAACTCATTTAAGGAGGGATTAAAAAAAAAAAAATGTTTCCATACATATCATTAGGATAGTAGCTCAAATTTGAAAAATATCAGAAAGGTAATTGCCCAGGAGAATTCTGACTTCACAAACTTTGCAGTGTAAATATGTTTTGTTGTTGTTAGGTGCCAGCAAGTCGGTTGTGACTCATAGCGACCCCATGTACAACAGAACAAAACACTGCCCAATCCTGTGCCATCTTCACAATCGTTGTTATGTTGGAGTCCATCTCATTGAGGGTCTTCTTCCTTTTTGCTGACCCTCCACTTTACAAAGCGTGACGTCCTTCTCCAGGGACAGATCCCTTCTGATATGTTTAGTTATAAGAAATATGCCTCAATCGTGTTGCGCTTTTAAACACAATTTCAAAGGCACAAATAACGTGGTATATGTAGGAGTACTATTGATAAGGATTCTAATATAAATATTATCAGAGGCTCAACTTTTTTTTTTAAAGAGCTCATGATTTGCTCCTGGATTAAACAGCATTAGAATTGTAACCTTGCTCTCTCTCCATGAGTTTTTATGTATTATAATTTTTAATTAGCCCAAATCACGTTGCAAACAAGAGCTCTAGTGCACAATCCTCTCACTAACATATTTGTGTGTCTTCAGTCTGGTAGGAGAGCTCTTAATCCCTGGTGGGAAAACGAAACCCTGCATAAGCTTTTGCCACTGGCTCAGCAACAGTAGGCTCTGCTCAGTAGGCCAGGGATGAACCACATTCTGTAAGGTTAAGGCTCTTTGGAAAGCCTCTGAGCTGCCTTTCCCCACACATGCCTGAATGCACTCAGAGCCGCTTCATCCACTGCACTGTTCAAACAGTTCCGTGATAACGTCCATTTATCATTTAAGCATGGATGCACCCAGTGGTGAAGTGGATATCTACTTTAGAAGGCAGGGGAAAGTTATATGTTTACTGACCACCTTAATTTGCTCCCTTAATTGAATTGAACTGCCTTAATTCTCGATGATGTATTTCTTTACTAAAAATTATAAGACATATTTAAGGTAATATATTATCAAGCCACGCCCTCAATAGACTGGCATAGACAGTATTTCAAAACACAGTGATAACTCAGTTAGTTATGGGGTATAAGAATTGCAGTTAGAGAGTTCAAGACATTGTAAAGTTAGGGTATACTCATTATGAGTTAATTACACTGAGATAGATTTATTCGGAAAATTAATAAAATCTAATGATAGCCTTGTCCTAAAATTCTGAATATAAAATATCTTTTATACTCTTTAATAAAATTAATTAGGCTAATAAAATGTGCACATAAATATTCTTATGCTAAAATTAAGTAAAATTGCTCCTGAATTTCCATGGCATGCCTTCAATTTTACATTCACATAAGGTATTGTTGAATAATGGGGAGCATAAGACCACTGTAGTCAATGTGGTGTTTGGGGCTATTTTTATAGCTGATTCAAATTGCTTCATAACAGAGTCAATCAATTATGCATAAAATGACCATTAATAGGCTTAAATATCATAATCATTGTGCTGCAAATAATTTGATCATTTCTTAAAGATAGAACCTAAGCTGTCAATCTTGTAGAATGATGCTTTCGTCATCTGGACTACCTTATGGCAGTAGTTCTCAACAAGGGGTAATTTAGCCTCTACTGTGTCTCTTAGAGCCATTTAAAAATATCTTGAGAAACTTTTGATTGTCACAATTGGGGTGGGCGATGCTACTGGCATTTAGTGGGTAGAAGCCAGTGATGCTATTAAACATCTGCTTTGCACATGATAGCCTCCACAAGAAAAAATTACCCAGCCCAAATTATCTAGTACATTGTGAAACTCTGGCCCATAACAAGCAGTGTGATTTTGTAGAAGGAGATCTAACTGTAACTTATCTGTTGACAAATCCAGAAGAAGCACAGAGAATGGGCTGAGCTAGCCACAGGCAACTTCTCATCAGCACAAAATCTCAAGAGACTCCAATTTGAAGCTACTGGTATGCTTAACTCATGTAATCTATTTAAATTTTCTGTATTTTGGTTTCTTCATTAGTAAAATAGTAATAATAATAGCATAATATTGTAAAAATGTAAAACAAGCTTGGAGAGGGGGACAAGACTTAGCAATGGATTCTATCCTGTATAGGTTCTAGGTATAAACCCAAACCAAACGCACTGCCATCGAGTTGATTCCGACTCCTAGTGGCCCTATAGGACAGGGTAGAACTGCCCCATAGAGTTTCCAAGGAGCGCCTGGTGGATTTGAACCGCCAACCTCTTGGTTAGCAGTCATAGCACTTAACCATTACGCCACAAGGGTTTCCGGTTAGGTATAGGTCTACTAAAAACAACAGTTTGGCCAGTTAGGCCACACTATGTCCAAAGAGAAAGCAGCCTGGATCCCCTCATTGAAAAGACTGTTAAAAAATTAGTCATGCAATAAATACGAAGGGCTAAATGCAGGCACTTGGTTTTCACCTTGGGTATCAGCAGGAAGTTAGAGCACAGCCATAAGGAATCCAGGAAGGGAAGGTTGGCAGTCTAAACACGTAGTTGGCATCCAGAATTGCTGTCCAAGGTTAGTGGAAAGCTAGTCACTGAGTTGGGGTTCAGTGACATGTCTGGACTCCAGGAGAGGGAAGGAGAAACTGGTAGTGGAAAGGACAAATTCTGCCATATAAACAGGGAACCAGAACTGTGAGGGGAAACATATGCCAGAATTTTGGTTATAGGATCTCAGAACTGCCCCATAGGGTTTCCTAGGCTGTAATCTTTATGGAAGCAGATTGCCAGATCTTTTCTCCCTTGGAGCCGCTGGGTGGGTTCAAACCATCAACCTTTCAATTAACAGCTCAGCACTTAAACATTGCACCAGTAAGGTTCCTTTTTAAACTAGATAATCCCACTCAAATAAGGATTTGTTCATGAGCCAGAACTGGACCGAGCCTATAGGTAGACTAAGAATGCAGTAAAGCAGTAGACCAAACTTCCATTTGTTTTTTGGATCCTTTTACTAATCCCTTATCTATTAAAGAATCTTATCTTATCAACAATTCTTTCTCTCTCTTGTGTATTTAACCATACCCTTTTATCTCTATTTTTTCCCATCACCATTTCAAATAACTCAAGTCTTTTCCATCTTAGAAAATCCCACTGCTTGATCCTACATCTCCCTCCAACTGCTCTGCTATGTCTCTCCATCTCTTCATACACATACTTCTTGAAAGGATTATCTATTCTTGCTGCCTCCACTTTATTACTTCTCACTCATAGCCCAGAATACTCCACTATAGTCTACCTCATCTGCTCCTGAGACAGCTCTCAAGATCACCAATGCCTTTCACATAAAATCCATTGAGATTGTTGCAATAGTATTCAACAGAGTTGATTAATTCTTTGTTCTAGAAAGCCTCTCTTTAGATTCTATAAAACCAAACTTCTTTCTGGGCACTCTTGCCTTTCTGGCCATTTCTGAGATGTAAAAATTGCTAAAATCTGACCCTCATTGTAAAATTAAATCTTACTATAGCATTTCATCTCATGATACCCCAAGGTCAAGTTCGAATCAAAAGTTTATTGCACAAGTATGTGCTTCTTAGCCAAGTCAAATATGAAAGGTATTGCCTACTACATTTTTTTATTTTTTTACCTTTTAAAGAGACAATTATTTGAAAGTAATGTCCTGGGGAAACAGTTATAAGAAGAAGGATATTTCCTTTACTCATGCTGTATATGTTGTTTATACTGAAAGATTTTTTTAGAGTTTAGAAAAGTTATCAGCACATCAACATCATTTGAAAGCCTATTGTCTACCATGGTCTCTGTCAAGTTGTACAGGACCTTCAAAAATAATAACTGAGTATAAAATGTATAATTCTCTACTAAATGCTTACAACCTAATTGAGCAAAATTACATACATACATGCATAGAACAAGTAAAGACAAAAACAGTGATTTGTAACATTGCGTTTCTTTATATGTGTGTAGTATGTATACGGTTTCGAACGCTTTAGTATAAAAGCATAGACTTTAAAATACAGATTTGAATCCCAGCTAACTTCTTGCTAACTGTGTGGCTTAGGGCAAGTCATTTAGTCTCCCTAGTGTCAGTTCTTTTTTGTAAAATAATCATACTTCTTACTTTCAAGAGTTTAAAGAAGAAACTAAGTATGCTTGACCTATAGAAACTGATAAAGTGTAGCTGCTATTTTTATTAAATCACATAAAAATATACCTTATCACCCTGATCAGCATAGAATATATGATTTTATAATTGCTTTATTTTTAAAAATTTGCTTGTTTTTACGTTGTTGTTGTCGTTAGATGCTGTCGAGTTGGTTCTGACTTATAGCGACCCTATGTACAACAGAACAAGACACCGCCTGGTCCTGAGGGAGGCCAACTTCCAGCATGGCAGCAACATGAGATCCCCCACAGCATGACAAACGGACAGACGCGTGGGGGCGCTTTGAAATTAAACCAAAAAACCAAACCCGGTGCCGTCCTGTCCATTCTGACTCATAACGACCCTATAGGACAGAGCAGAACTGCCCCACAGAGTTTCCAAGGGGCGCCTGGCGATTCAAACTGCCGACCCTTTGGTTAGCAGCCATAGCACTTAACCACTAGGCCACCAGGCTTTTAAATTAGTTATTATTAATTCATCCCCAAGCTCCACTGTGAAAAAGAATCGCAAAATTTCCTTTTAATGGGGTCAAATATATCACTCTATTATTTCCATTTTTATTATTGGGGAGCTCTCTCCTTGAAGCCGTTTGTACTCCTACTTTAATCTGCACTTTCTTTTTCATTTTTGAGGTCGTTATTCTCTCTGTGGAGCCCTAGAGGTGCAATGGTTAAGCACGTGGCTGCTAACCCAAAGGTCAATGGTTCAAACCCACCAAGTACTCCGTGGGATAAAGATGCAGCAGCTGGCTTCTGTAAAGATTACAGCCTTGGAAATGCTGTGGGGCAGTTCTACTTTGTCCTATAGGGTCACTATGAGTGGGAATCGACTTTGAGTGGGGGTTTGTTTGTTTGTTTGTTTGGTTACTCTCTCTGTCTTGTTTCCTTTCAGTGTTTTTTGTTTTTGTTTTTAACGAGTGTTTTTATTTCTGTCTTTCATTTTGAAGCCTCTCTCAAAGGTTTGGAGATCCTCAGCTCTTCATATTTAAGAGTGAAGTATTAAGAGCACCCTATTGTTAGAGACCTCAGAAGAAAGGCCTGGCACTCTACTTCCAAGAAAATCAGCCATTGAAAACCTTATGGAGGATAGTTCTACTCCGACACACATGGAGTCTCCATGACTCAGAATTACTGGATGGCATCTAGTAACTGCTGGTAGTGTTAGGCAGCTTTGTCAACTGGTGGGCACTCCTATTCATTCACTCATTCTTTCACCGTTCAAGTGTTCTTGACATTTTCTTGGTGACTCCAAAATGTCAGCATCTGAAGATCCCTTTTCTTGGGTCAGTTTCTTCCAAGAGGATCCTCTAGTCAGTCACTAGATTATAAGCCTGGCTGCTAACATTCTGTAAACTGTGTGTTAAGGTAGTCGCCCCATTCAGCCCGTAGACTGTCATTTAACCCCTGTTTCAGAATGACTCCTCACTGCCGCCCTCACTATGGTTGATGCCTTCCAGAGCAGAGACTAGAGTCTAGGTTCGGTTTCTTCAAAGAATAAGTGTGCTGGTGCTGGGTAGAGGTGATTGTGTGGCTGAATAGGCTGAGAGACTAAGGATGTTCAAATGTCATTCCAGTGGTTTTTATTGCTTTTCTAAGCCACTGTGTTTAAAAAAATGCTACCTGGAAACACACTGTTTAGAGAAACATTAAATAAAAGAAAGGGGAGAAAAAAGTATTTAGGCAGTACTCCCAAGGTAATGGGGCATAAAAGATTCTGGCTGGAGGCCTGACACTGAAGGCTGAACTGACGACTTCTCTAATCGTTAATGCTACATGGCTGTGGCATCAGGATGCAATGATCTATGGACCATTGATTAGAATTTTCCCCTTGGTTGGACTGAACTGAAAATGGAGATAATACAATAGCATCTCAGTGATGTTACGAAATAAATAAATGATCCTGTGCCAGTGGGGAAAACAAACACAACCTCTAAGCAGTGCGTAAAACAGGAAAACAAGCTTGTGAAATAAACAATTTCACTACATGTTTTTAAAAACCTTTTCTGTCACCAAACCAACTGTATAATCAATCAGTGAGCTAATGCTTTTTTAGAAGACCGAGATCACCACTGTAATATAAGGCTTGGTTTCCTCTCTGTCGTGAGGGAAAGGAGAATGGAGGGCTTCAGGAAATTGCACTGCCTCTTGCCACTGGAACAGGATAGCCTAAAGTTAAGATTGAATCTCAAAGAAGAAGAAAGACTTTCGTTGTGATGGTCATGTACTTGAAGTATTTGAAAATGAAACCATCTTCTTCTATTGCATTTAACATAGCCTGTTGTCGTTAGGTGCCATCCAGTTGATTCCAACTCATATCGAGCCTATAGGACAGAGTAGAACTGCCCCATAGGGTTTCCAAGGAGCAGCTGGTAGATTTGAACTGCTGACCTTTTGGTTAGCAGCCGAGCTCTTAACTACTATGCCACCAGGGCTCCACTCAGGTTAAGGTTAGCCTAGGCAATGGTATGGTATGTTATCCCCATTTGCTTGTCTGGCTTGTTTGCCAGCATAGCTTTTTATTTTGTTTTGTTTTACTTTGGACATAAATTTAGCACGCAAACTCTTTCATTCATATCATTTAATGTATGTCCCTAAACCAACTATAATATTTTTATTACAGAGAAGGAGATTAAGGGAATGTAAGTGTGTTGTTCAGGGTAGAGCTAGAAAAAGAACCTGGGGCATGTTGAGCGTAGTTGTGTGTATTTCGTATAGTTTAAAGGAGTGACTTTGGATATACAAGTGGTAGCATTGAAATGGAAATACAAAGTAGATTCTCCTCCTTATTTCTTTCCAAAGAAGTTATACCACCCTCTCAGGGCAGTGAAGGACGCTTTTATGCCCAACGGACTGCATAATCTTATTAGTAGGATATTAAACTAGAATGAATGAAAAACAAGATTTTCCTAGTTAGAAGTGGAAACACTGGTCATAAATTGCCTTGAGATAAAATGCTTTTTGGGTCCCAGATAAAGTAACTATGAAAGTGATCTTTAGAGTTATGCCTGGGAAGATGTTACTCTAGGAGAACATTCAAAAGTAACAAGGCTGATAAGATTCTTTCAGAACTCCAGGGGTACAGTGGCCATGAGCAATTTGGAAATCTAGGGAAAAGAAAGATCTAGAAAAATGGTCTTTAGATACTCTAACAAGATCCCTTGTATTGCCCCATCCTCTTAAAACATTTCCTCTGTTCTTGATTTCACACGCAAATGCAACTGACATTCACCTATTTCTGCATTCTTTATGATGAGCTTGTTACGATCCCTACAATGTTTTCATAACCAGTAATTGAAAAATGTGGGGATTTTTTTTTTTTTTTTTTTTTTGCTCTTCATGCAGTTTCAGATCATTTAGTGCTTCTATCAGCTTTTTAACTTAACATCCCATAAAGAAATGAATGAAATTATTCACTTTCTTTTTACATTACATATAAATGGAACTTTCCTCAGTTCCCATATTATTTATACTTTTAAATCAATGATGAGGGAAGGAATTTATTTGTCTGGGAATTTAGTTTTGCTACACTATTGTCTGGAATTGTTATGTGTAATAAGCAGTATTTTATACCAAAGTCACAGCTCTCTATGTGTGGAGAATGCTATAGCAATCTGCACATTTGCAAAGTGGTTCTATCATTTGCCTCATTTTTCTAGGTTTGCAACAGCGGTGTTGAATACTTGAGGGGGGGTGTCCCAGGTTAGATTTCCCAAGGAGACAGGCTCTGAGGCAGAGGTTACTTGTAGAGAATAGGGGATCAGAAGGAGCAGAATTGAATGGGGCGGGGTGGGCGGGGGGGAGATGCAGTCATGACAAAGCCTCAGTGGATAGCATAGGGAGCTTCTTTGCTAGGATGGTCCTTCAGAGTTATTTGAAACCAAAAAAAGAGCACCAAGCCTTTACACTGTACAGTGGCCAGTCATAAGATTGGGGCTGGTCCCAGGAAAAGAACTTGACCCTGGGTCAAGTGCTATCTTCATCTGAGGGTAATTACCTGCAAAGGGTATATTCAGCTGAGGGTAATTACCTAAGAATAACTCTGGTGAGAACTGTTAGCTGCTTCACTCCCAATAATGAAAAACCCATTGCCGTTGAGTTGATTCCAGCTCACAGCGACCCTATAGGACAGAGTAGAACTGCCCCATAAGGTTTCCAAGGAGAGGCTCATTGGCAGTTGAGCTCTTAACCACTGTATCACTAGGGCTCCACGCTCCCAACAGCTGGAAGAATGAAGTGTTTCAGTCCTGGGAGGAGGAGGATGAGTAACTCGCTCAACTCACCAGAGCACCTGCTACTATACATTACTTGCACTGCCTAGCTCTATGTGCGTCATATAAAGTGAGAGTCTTAATAGAACTGACTTGCTTTTCCAGATCTCTCAAATTTTCCACCTTTGACAGGGTATAGTCTTGTCACTTCTCTATTACTCTGTACTAGTGGGAAATATTTGAGTTTTCCTATCTGGCAGTTCCCCGCCTTACACTGGTTTCTACTTTCACAGGTTTCACTGTAGTAAATTCTTGAAGAGCTCCTTCAGGGTTTTGGTGTTTCACTTTTCCTGGAGAAACACAAAAAGTAAGTTTAGTGGGATAAACTAGTATCTTTACCCCCACCTCTCTGCAGCTTTTTGTGAAGCATGTCTCCCTCCTGTATTACCCATTGTAGATTCCCTTCCCCATTTCTGGCATCTCTGCCAATCTCAGTGCCTGACCTAGTAGGATAACTCAGAGTTTCATCTCTGAGGGGTCGGAGCCCGTGGTCACTATGAACTTCGTAAGCCATGACTAAACATTTGTCACTTTGTTGTCATAAATAGGCAAGTATCAACTCAGGAGGTCACCTAGATGCCAGACAAACCCTTCTCTGCTCCCATTCTCTTGTCCTGACTCCTTCTGATGCTCAAGTTCAATTACCCCTCCCGGGATGACGACTTTTTTCCTTTCCTTTCTTAGAATGAAAGCTTGAGAAAAACAGGCCGAAGCCATAGCTTAAAATGTAACAGGGCACACTGTGTCTCCTGGTGGAAGTGTTCACAGTCTGGAAACTAGGAACCCTAAAGCAACCCACAGAACTCAGAGCTTAAAGGATGATAAGCAAAAATAACCCAAGTGGATAACTGGAGGTGTTGGTAGTGGAGCTATTCCTGTTTCTACCCGCTTTGTTTCCTGACATATGTATTCTTCCTTATGGGGACAGAGCACTGTGTTATGAGTTAGTGATTTAGGGTGTTTACAGTGTCCTTGAACATGGTAACCTATTCTCTCAAGATGCCATCTCCTACATGGTGCTTCAGTTGCACCGTCAATAGAATCTTTCATTGTTCTATCAGGCCAGCAGTGTCTGGGTCGTGCAGTATATTACAGAATCAATGAATTCTTTGGTCATTCCTCACTACCACATTTTTTTTTTTTTTTTGTAGTGTTCTTAGTTCAATTCAATATTACATGGAATCCTGCATTAGTAGATGGAACACTCCAAACCTTGGATAGAGGTCCTGGCTGAAGCTCTATGTTATACAGGATATGCAAAACTTTATCTTGAATGTATGTGTGTGTGAATTCTAGTTTAGATGAATCACTGTTCCTTATAGGTCGAAGGTGCCCAATGTAATCAATGTGCCACCAAACTGTTGGTTGGATTCTTCAAAAGCTGTTGCCATATACAGTCTTCAGCTTAAGTCTCTGCTGCTTGCAAGTTGAACATCTGGCAGCATCACTAGCTATGTTAGCCTTGTTGAGTGGGTCCCAGGCTGTTAGCCCTATGTGTAGAATTCATCCATGCCAAAAAAAAAAAATTTTTTTTTTTTTTAACATGCTACACTTTTCATGTATCTATTGCTCTGCTCATGACCAATAGCAGAGGCTTGCTGACATCAACTAGCTGACTATTCTTTGGTTGTTTAGTGCCTCAGCTGTGGTAGATATCATCTGTTGGGTGCTAACATGTGATACAAAGATCTTCACACTTTGTGCCCATTCTCATAGATGCATCCACGTGTGTGTTCTTCAGACCTTATTAACCCTGATCTGCCAATATTTCTTCTTCTAGCAACCTGACTATCTTAGTTATCTAATGCTGCTATAATGGAAATACCATGAGTGGGTAGCTCTATTTTCTCACAGTTTAGGTGCCAGAAGTCTGAATTCAGGGCAGCAGCTCTAGGGGAAGGCTCTCTCTCTGTCAGTTCTAGGGGAAGATCTTTATCTCTTTCAGCTTCTTCTGGCCCTTTTTTCTTGGTTCTCTTCATGTGGCATTTATCTTTCCCTTTTGTTCTTCTTTGTTTCTGTGCCTAATCTACTCATTTTATACCTCAAAAATGATTAGCTTAAGATACACTGCACACTGATACAGCCTCACTAATATAACAAAGAAAACCCTCTTCCCAAATGAAATTATATCCACATGTATAGGCTTTAGGATTCTGTCATGGATTGAATTGTGTCCCCCAAAAATATGTGTATCAATTTGGCTAAGCCGTGATTCCCAGTACTGTGTGACTGTCCACCATTTTGTCATCTGATGTGCTTTTCCTATGTGTTGTAAATCCTCTCTATCATGTTAATGAGATGGGATTGGTGGCAGTTACGTTAATGAGGTAGGACTCAGTCTACAAAATTAGATTGTGTCTTAAGCCAGTCTCTTTCGAGATATAAAAGAGAGAATTGAGCAGAGAGACTGGGGAAACTAATGCCACCAAGAAAGAAGTACCAGGAACATAGCGAGTCCTTTGGACCTGAGGTCCCTGCTAAGAGAAGTTCCACTATCAGGGGAAGATTGATGACGAGGGCCTTCCTCCAGAGCCAAGGAAGAGAGAGAAAGAAAGGCTTCCCCTGGAGTTGACGCCCTGAATTTGGACTTCTAGCCTCCTAGACTGTGAAAGAATAATCTTCTGTTTGTTAAAGCTATCCACTTATGATATTTCTGTTATAGCAGCACTAGATAACTAAAGACAGATTCCAACACATATTTTTGCATCACATAATTCAGTCCATAACACTGACTAAGCAACCAAGCAATTTGCTACTCTTCAATAATCCATATATATTCTACTGCAGGCCATTCATCTTTCCATTAAAAAAAAAGAAAAAACAAAACAAAACTGGATTATGGGGAGCACCACACAAAATTATTCTCATTGAGAAGATTTATCTCGTTATTTTCCTTCAGGGCTACCGCTAGTGATCCTATAACACAGCCAGAGCCCATTTTTGACTTGGATCTATAACCAAGCGTACCCATCTCTGAACCAAATTTTGACTATTTCCTGTTCCATCAGCTGATCATAAAGGATCCTGCATAAGGCCATCGGTTGAGCTGAGGGAGAGACACTGGCTCAAGAGGGGTGTATAACATGGAATCTGAACCTCTCGTTCATCCTACTTATTTGTATCCAGCCCTATCAGTAGCCCTGCTTATGACTGATCTATCATTCCCACCAAATTTATGCCTTGGTGGATCTGATGGAACACAGCTCTTGATGTGCAATTCTGGCTGTATGGTCACTTGATGTCCTAGGGTCAGAGGCTCCATTTTTTCCAGGGCTTACTGGGAGCTGCTTTTCAAAAAATTTATCATTCTACACTATAGTTAATGAGAACCCTGTAGATCTATTCCATGATTTTTCTACAGGATCTGGCCATAAACTCAAAACTTTGTCCTTTCCTATCCCAGATACCTATAGAGCATTGGTTTTGCCATATTGTATGGTCTAAGTGCTAGAACTGTATGCTCCACAGGCTGGACCTGCTCCAGGGGCCTTTCCTGCTCTGGGTCCTGCTCCAAGCTGGGAGGCTTTTACGTCATTTGGAGGATGCACAGAAGAAGTATTCTCAAGTGAGAAATATACCACCTCCAGAACCTGAAGTGGCTTAGCAGGTATTGTGTTTTTTTCTTCTTGGTGGGAGATATCCTTTACTTTGCATTTGTTATGGCATTTTTTTGTTGTTTGTTATGCTCTAAAGTAAAAAAGAAAATTAATTTTAAATTATTAGCATAAAATTTGCTTCCATCTTCATATTATACAATTCCAGTTTGAAAAACATATATAAAAGCACTTAGGTGAAGAATCATCAGGATTACATAATTTATGTTTTATAACTCATCATGCATATGCATTTTTGTTCTTAACAGAACATTGGAAACACTGCATAAAACGTGGCTGTTTTTTGTTTCACTTCTTGACATGTTCATATTCTACCTACACTCTCTACCTTCAGGTTATTGATGAGTAAAGAAGGACTGAAGAAAAAGGAAGTTAGGTCCCCTTATCTTTTCCTTTCCTTCTAGGTCTCCATTCTCAGTGTAAGTGGTTGGCTAATACAGGGAAATAACAAGAGTAAGAAAGGATATGATAGAGATCCTTGACCACTTGTGTCCTTAGAATGTTATTGCCTACTTTCTGCATTTGAAGCAAGTTCTGGTTTCATTGGAAAGTGTGGCTCCTCAGAGCCTGTGCTTATTCTGTTGTAAATGTAACACACTTACCTCGTACTTGCTTTGAATCTCAATGAACTCCCATGCTTTATGGTCCGCCAGAATTCCACGTTCATGGAGCACTGTGAATATTATATGCAAATAGGGCATCAAGAAACAAAAGGACACGTATATTGCACATATCTCCTCTGCTCACATGCATGCTACATTGTTACATCAGACTTCACTTACAAAACACAAATTCAGAGCTAAAATAACTAAGAATTTCAAGATGATGACAGCAGAGCATTAAACTAAGCACAGAGCCCTTCTGAGTAGAGAGACAGGTCATATTCTATGAGGTTGCCTTTGACCATAGGTCATTTTGGGGAAAGACTGGGGAAGTCATTACCATGTATACTTCCTGTGATATTGAAAGGTCGTTCCTCTTCAGGGTCTGGCTTCTATTTAGGTCAGTGATTTCCAGATCTGAGATTTGGCTCAGGTCTTGAAACCGGACAAGGTATTGTAGCATTTTATTGAGATGGTTGTAGTCACACTCCAGATCATTCAACCTTAAGTTGCTTCATTTTTACAAATGAGAAAGAACATTTACTCTCTGCCTACTTACTTGCCCCTAAGAACTCAATAACCTTCTGCAGGTCAGAAACTCTTTGCTGCCGCTCTAACTCTATTGCTTATTGAAATTATTGTGCACATTTTTCTTCTGATGGTGAAGTATTACAACTTAGCCCCAATTATCTGGGGATTCTATACTCTCGATTGTTATAGATGAACCCAATTCTATAACAGCATTTTCCACCATCCACCTTGGCTTACAAAAGATGGCTATCAAAAATGTGATGCCCCTCTCATCAGCACATCCCTTATCACTGATAAATTGAGTGAGCTCTAGAACCTCTTGTTTAACATAGTCACATGGTGTCTTACATAACATATCCACTCTCGAATGCCCATTTCTCTGAACCTTTTGATCCACTTCTTCCACTATCTTTGACAAAAGTTTTGGCACTTCTGTTTCATGTAGTAGGAGGCATCACATTCTTCAAGTTTGTAAGAGCCATCCTAGTAATATGTTATCACCATTTCTTTGGTCCTTGTGAGGGAGTAAAATCTTGTATTATGGAAGAGCATTTCCATACTGATAAACTATTCCTTGTCCAAACTTATGTTTCGTCCCTCCTTGATCCAGCACCCTCAGGATCCAGTCCTGTGCATCCTCTACTAGATTCTACTGAAGATGCTGGTTAACTTTTGTAGCTCCTTTGGGTATGGTCTCTTTCTGTTCTTAATAGACTCAGCACTTTCCTGGCCAGGTTATATTGGGGTGTGTTGGTCTGGTGGCCAGGAGAACAGGTGACAATAAATTCTTATGGAACATGTATTTTCTCGCAAGGAAAAACAATCTGCTTCATCCTTATGCAAGGCGAATGCTAGCCATTCATGAGGGGAGCAAGCTATTTTTGAAGGTCAAAACATTAAGAGGAATCTAAAATTAAAAGTTTTAAAATGCATCAACACATACGTCCCTATTCCAAGTCCTAGGATCTCACTCCTTCCTAATCAAGGTACTTACCTTGGCATAGAAGACTTACCAGTATTGAGAAGTCAGCGTACCCTCAAGCTTTTCTACCCCTGTGGGTTTCATTCTTAGCTTCTTTGCTCTCCACTTATGGGGATAAGAGTCTTTTTATATGCTGCCAAGACTTTCACACTTAATGCTTAATTGGTGGTTAATTGATGACAGCCTGTTTTTCTCTAGCACATGGAAAAATCCATTCAATTCCATAATCCTTGAAATTACTAATTTGGCCTGAAACATTGTACCTGCCAGGGCATTTCTTTCCACCTGTGAAGATTTTAACACTCACAATGCTGCAGTATGCCGGAGACTGTCAGCGCCCAACCTACTGTCAGTGGTGAGTCCCTTACCACCAGCTAGTGGAGGGTCATCCCTTTTCAAAATCTGTTTCCTAGAACCCTTTTTGGCATCGACTGTTATAGATCAGGTTCCTGGGAGAACAGACTTTGCTATGGCGATTTGCATGCATGAAAGTTATTGGTGACTGCTCTTGAGATCAACATTTGGGGGGCTTTGAAAGAAACAGAATCGTTCAAAGGGAAAAGTTCAACTGTGATGCAATTACAATGAAAGCCTCAGTTGATGCTATGCCAAGGCCTAGAGCTCAGAGTCTTTCATGGTTATCCCAAAATGAGACAAGGGGGCCAGGCCTTTAAACTACCTCATTGACCATTCTTTGGATATGGCCTGACCTGGGGAGGGTCATGACCTTAAGCAAGGCAGCTCTTTTCAGTCAAGGACAATTCTTGGTGAAGAGGTTGCCCAAATTTCCTGTAGCAGGGGAATTTGTACTTCAGTTCTGGGAGGTTGGAGGGAGGGTAATGCGAGGAGTGTACCATAACATCGACTACACAGGATTTCAAAGTCATTTCGGGAGTGTCATTAAGAAATCACCCTAACCAATCCTAATGTTCTTTAGTCCATCTGCCTAGTCACTGGTAAAAGTCAAATGTGAAAAGGAAAATAAAGATCCGACATTATTTTCCAGAAAATTTAACTGAAGGAGACATCTGAAATGTCTAGCCAGCTATAGAAGTATTTATTTCCTTAATTACTTTAATAAACATTCTATGTTTTATTTTATTTAAATTGCTTAGATTACTTTTCACATAGTAAAGCAATGGCACTATCCATTGGTACTGATACAAAGCCAGCAACTGTTCAAAGCCATAGGCTTCTCTCTAGCTAAAATAACAAGATCTGTCTTGTCTTAATGACTTCACTGTATCAACCAGTAAATTAGAGAGTTTCTGGATTGTCAGGCAACCCAAACTGGCCCCCAAACGGTCCATTTATTTTGGCTTTTAGAGATAGCATTTGAACACTTCAGTTTGTCTTTTTTACTTTTCTGGTTTCTTTCTTTCTTCCATTTTTAACTGTTACTGAAAATATACAAAGCAAAACATATGCCAATTCAACAATTTCTACCAGTGTCCACATATACAATTCTGTGACATTAATTACATTCTTCAAGTTATACAACCATTCTCACCCTCCATTTCTGAATTGTTCCTCCCTTATTAACATAAACTCACTGCCTCCTAAGTTTACTATCTGACGTTTTGAGTTATCGTTTTCAATTTGATCTCACATAGATAGTTCTTTAAAAGAGCACAATGCTCAAGGCAAACATTCTTTACTAATTAAGCTAACATATTGTTTGGTTTAAGGAAAATTTCAGGGGATATTTCTGGTGTAAGGTTTAAAGATTAACTCAGGGCAATAGTTCCAAGGGTTCATCTAGTCTCAATGGCTCCAGAAAGCCTGGTTCCATGAGAATTTGATATTCTATTCTGTATTCTTCCCCCTTTTAATCAAGATTCTTCTACAGGTTCTTTGATCAAAACAATCATTAATGCTAGTACTCATTTTTACCCATATTAAGCTGGGTTTTTAATTTATTTTTTAATTTACATGGAGTAAATTCATTCACGGATACACACCACAAACAATGAACATCACACCACCACCTCCAAAATTTTTTCTCATGTTACCCCTTTGTAGTAAAGTCCTCCTACCCCCTTTAACATTTGGTAAATACCTAGTCTGTTTTCCACCCAATCAATGTTGTCTTTTCCAAAATGTCATGTAAAAGCATTCATATAGTATGTAGAATTTTGAGTCTAGGTTCTTTCACATAGCATAAGACATTTGATATTCATTTGTTTATGGATAAATTGTTTTTACTGCTGAATAATATTTCCTTGTATGGATGTACCATCATTAATTTTTCTATTCCCAAGTTGAGGAAAACCTGGCTTATTTCCAGTTGTTGATGATTTTAGAATGATTCGTATGCCAGAAACATTAGCATACAGAATTTTATATAACCATATGTTTCCATTTTACTTGGGTAGATACTTAGGAATGGAATTGCTAGAGTCATGTGGTAAAAATATATTTAAATTTATGATAAACTAACAGTTTTCAAAAGTATATCACCACCAGCAGTGTATGAACTTGTCACTTGGCACACATCCTCTCTATTTCTTGGTATTGTCAAGCTTGTTGTTGTTGATACTTTAGCCATTCTAAGATATGTGTAATTGCATATGATTGTGATTTTTTTTTTTTTTTTAATTTTCAATTTCCTAGTGACTAATAAGGAGCCCTAGTGGTGCCAGTGGTTAAGAGCTTGGCTACTAACCAAAAGGTCAGCAGTTCAAATCCACCAAATGCTCCTTGGAAACCCTCTGGGGCAGTTCTACTCTGTCGTATAGGGTTGCTATGAGTTGGAATTGACTCAGTGAAAACAGGTTTTTGGTTTTTAGTAACTAATAAAGTTGAGAATGTTTTCATGTGCTTATTTTCCATCTACTACAAGCCATCTTTGTGCCAATTCAAATCTTTTGGCTATATTTCAATTGAGTTGATATTCTCATTAATGAGTTTTAAGAGGATTTTTTAAAATATATATATATTTTAATATGTCCTTTATCAGTTATGTGATTTTTAAAAACATTCTCCTAGTTTACAGATTTAATTTTTATTCACTTCAGAGTCTTTCATAGAGCAAATATTTATAATTTTGATGGCATCCAATTTATCAATTCTTTTCTTTTATGGATCATGCCTTTCGGTGTTGTATGTAAAAATTCTTTGCCTAAAGAAAGACAAAGACACAAGGGAAAGATTAGTCCAAAGGACTGAGTCCAGCACAGCTAGATGGTGCTTACCTACCACCACCAACTGCTCTGAGAGGGATCATGATAAGGGCCCCCGGACAGAGCTGGAAAAAAACATAGAAGAAAATTCTAACTCACAGGAAAAAAAAAAAAAAAAAAAAGACCAGGCTTAATAGTCTGACAGAGACTGGAGAAACCCCAAGAGTATGGTCCCCAAATGCTCTTATAGTTCAGTAATGAAGTTACTCCTGAGGTTCCCTTCAGCCAAAGATTAGACAGGCCCACAAAACAAAAAGAGACTAAATGGGCACACCAGCCCAAGGGCAAGGATAAGAAGGTAGGAGGGGATAGGAAAGTTGGCAAAGGAGAACCCAAGTTCGAGAAGGAGAGAGTGTTGACATGCCATAGGGTTGGCAACCAATGTCACAAAACAATATTTGTATTAATTTTTTATTGAGAAACTTGTTTGCTCTGTAAACCTTCATCTAAAGTACAACCAATAAAAAAATAAAAATTTTTTGCCTAACTCACAGTCACAAAGATTTTGTTTCATGCAGTTTCTTCTAAAAGTTTCATAGTTTTATATTTTACATTTATATCTATGAGCCATTCAGGTTAATCTTTGTATCAGGTGTGGGGAACTTCTGGATCCTTTGTCCAAATTCACTGTTGGCAGCGTTTTGCTGCTATAGTCTGTATAGCTTCTTACATGTGTCTTAGACTGGGTTCTCTAGAGGGCAAAACCAGTGAAGCATATATATAAATACATAGAGAGAGATTTATTTCAAGGAAATGGCTCACACAATAGTGGAGGCTGGCAAGTTGGAAATCCGTGGGTTAGGCATCGGACTGGTGGCTTCTCCAGACTCATGTGGTTACAAGGGTTGATGAGCCCAAAATTTGCAGATCAGGTAGCAGGCTGCTGGCTCACAGGATTTCAGGACCTGGAAAATCCAAAATCTGCAGGTCAGGCAGCAGGCTGAAGATTTTACACATCCTGAGAACTAGAGGTCAGAGGATGATGAACAAAATTCAGGACCGAGAGAGTGAGAGTTTTGTCAGAACATCCATATTTGTTGGATGTAGGTCACATCCCTGAAGAAACTCCCCTTCCAACTGATTTGCTGCTCATATCAGATCACAAAATGGAAGATGATTACATAATATCTTCCAAACCACTGATAATCATGGCCTAGCCAAGCTGACACATAATATAAACTTTCACACCATGGCATAACCTGGTACCTAGAACCATGGAGACATGCAGACAATGACCAGGGCAAAACACTGAACATTTCATTTGTTTGTGTGGAAAAAAATTCTTTTTCCACCTCATCTGTTCCCCATAGGCTCTGGAATTAAGTTCCCGTGTCCTCATCCAGCCATTTTTTAGGCATATTCGAATGCTCAATTTTATCCTGATTCAAAAGTAACTTTTAAATGCTAACCAATAAGTTAGTCGTCTGTCATTTGTTATCCACCTTACCTGTGTGTGTGTGTGTGTATGCATACAACCTGGATAAAAATAACTAAAATTAATAACCAATATGATTTTATAGGTATTTAGAAACTATGACCTATACCGTTACCCCTAAATAAAGAATATGCAATTAAAGTAGTTTGCAAATGTCACCATTTACTGGGAATGTGTCATGAGCTAAAGGTGAATGCATGATAAATGAGCTTAGATGAATCATTTAATTTCCTGCCAAACTGTTCTGAGAAGTTCTCATAAGTGTCTTCCACTCACATAATTTCCTTTTATCATATGAGGTCTTATGCTTTATTCTATATAAAACTACTCCTTTCCCCTTTTGACCTGAAATCTTTAGTTTAAAAATAAACAGACCTCACCCTTTGGAGAAAATGGTTTTTAGATCCTTGTTAAAAACTGTTTAGAAAGAAAGTTTTCATTCATGTCAGAGAGAGAATGACCTACCTGCCCTTATTTCCTGTTGCAAATAATAGCACGTAACTCATCTACAGAGGAAAAATTAGAGGCATACACTGTGGAATTTTCATCACTATACCAGGTACAGCTGACACAACCAATTACATGCAGAAGAACCAGCTAAAAGATTTACTAGGATAATCCCAAAGAAATTGAGAAGACAAAAACTTCTATCTGAGTTTAGTAACTGAACCTCAGATACAGCTGACCCTGCTCAAAATGTTTGAGTGGCCAGTTTGTGTTGGGGTCTCTTGGATTTCTTGTCAATGCACCCAAGGTAGCCGTTGCCCTTGCGCTTCCTGTTTACTGTCCAGGTTGCTTTCACTGTGTGTCTTATATCAGCAGTAGCACTCTAGGCTATTAAATTTCTATTTTTTTATACTGCTTCAAAGTACTATACTTTAAATTCTTGTTCAGTATTTATTTCATTAAGTGTTTAAGGGAAAGGTACCAAAAACCACACCAAACCCAGTGCCATCGAGTCGATTCTGACTCATAAAAGGGAAAGGTAGAAATGGAAAATTACTATAGGTGGAGCTTGATTCTTTTCTATTATGGGCCCAAGGAATTTAGATCTGATTGCATTTCCTTAAATCCCCATTAGAGAACACATATTCACTTCAGGTTACAGGAGTCATCTTCCTAAAAATTCATTTAAGAGCATGCTCCTTGAAGAAGTGTCTTTCCCCCACCCCTACCCTTACCAGAAGACCTAGGCACCTTTTAGAACTATTTCTTACAAGCACACAGTGTTGTTTTGCAGTGAATTTCTGATAAAGGCATTTTCCCCCAGTGATGCTTTGGGATTCTCTATAGTGCTACATTCTGGGCAGTCTCTTTGTCTCAACACTTATTCTAGCCCTAACCTGATTCTCTCATTCCCATTTTTATCTCCCTAAGGTCTTTTCTGGTTGATTGCTCTTAGAGTGTGTTAAGAGTCATTGCTAGGATAGGGAGATAAGGCTTGCTGGGACTCTGGCATTCATAAGCAGGGCAATTTTAGAGAGGAATTAGAAAAACAAATAACATTCATGACCAGAACCAGGAGCTTGGCAGATGGAGCTAAGACAGAGTAAGAACATCAATAAAGAAGATAGGTTTGTATTTTACTTAGCAAGACAAGAGCGTGTAGGAAAAAAAACCCTTATTACGTATTTTATGTGAAAATGTTCTGTAATATAGAAAGATTTTGGAGAGAAATTTTATCTACTTCATTACTCAGAGGTTTAGAAAATGTGTTCTTGAGTGTGAAGTTTATAGTGTATCTGGCCAGAGATTAAAATGTTAACCTAGTTGTTGAGGATCATTTTTTAATTAAATGAAGTGTTAATATTGATTTGTAACAAGAAAGTACAACCTGTTTTCAGAGCTTGATTCAGATCATAGAGAATAACAAGGGTTTCACAACACTGTTTATATGCCTAAACAGATTTTTTTCGTTGCACAAAAGTAAAACATCTTTTGAAGTGGAGAAGTTATGGCAGAAAGGTTGATAAACTACTGACATGATCACTTTGATAACCACTGATATCAGCCTCCTCCCATCAACCTGAGAGAAGCCATCTATCCACAGTTAAATGATCCCCTGAAAATCATACCTGTGTGATCTGGGACAAATCACAACTACTCTGAGGCTCAACTTCTTGGTCTTAAAAGGAGATAATGTTGGTTATAAAAGGAAAGGTTACTAGAATTAAGTAATTAGTTTCTGGAATTATTTCACAGTGAAACATACAGAAACCAACAACTTGGAAATCCTGTAAAGACAATTTCCTGTTGATCCATAACCACACTCACACCACTCATGAAGGAATTAGGAGTCTCGATGTTTCTTTGATGATGGAGATTCACAATCAAAGACACCAAACCACATTATTACAGCTATTTCTATCAAAATCCAAGGATCCACACCATGTCTAACTGCTTGGTAAAAAAATAGCCACAGAAGACTAATAAATTTACTTTAAGAGAAAGAACTACTTAATCTGATTATTTCCTGATCATATGCTATAAATACATCTTTAGAAAAAAGTGATTTTTATTTTTTTAATTCTCAACACCAACCCTTTCTAACTTATTGCCAAATTTTATAAGCAAAACAGGCAGTAACTTCAATAAAATAAGTTGCTTATCATTTCATAGAGTAGGCAAATCAGCTGATGGACTGAATTTTTCATGTTAAAACTGCTAGAAAAGAAGAAAATTTTGTTGTTTGCCACTTTAAAAAAAGACATAATTATTCTATTTTTAGTTTTAAACGAACAGTTAGAATTGTGTGTGTGTGTGTATGAATACATTGTTATTAGTTGCTTTCGAGTCAGTTCCAACTCATGGTGACCCCATGTGTGCAGAGTAGAACTGCTCCGTAGGGTTTTGAAGGCTCTGTTCTTTCAGAAGCAGAATGCTAGGCCTTTTTTCCGAGGTGACTCTAGATGGGTTCGAACTTCCAACATTTTACCTGCCATTCTAGTGCTTAACTGTTTGAGTCACTCGGAGAGTCCTGTGTGTGAGTATACAGATTTGTAATTATTTTAATATGGTTTAGTATGATTTGTAACTCTTGGGTCAGAACTAAAGAGAATTAAACAGTCAGTGGCCTCTCTTATTGCTTTATAAAATGCAATGCACTGTGGTTCACTGAATAACTATTAATTAAGGCAGTCACTCAATTGGCATGTTTCAGATTCCAGTAAAAAAAAAAGTAAGATATGCAAATTAAGCAAAATGTGCTCTTCATTAATTAATATTGGAGGCAAGAAACTTTTTCAATGTACTTCATAACGGGTCGTATAATATAGCACTATTTTCAGTGCTAGATTGTGGGAGAATTCTACTTACATGTGCATGCATATGTATATTTTTATAGACTGTAAAGATGGCTTGGGAGTAGTGTCTGACCCCCTCCAACCCCACTAGGGGAAGGAGGGCCAAGATCCACAGTGCAAGGCTGACTCCCGTGAGGTGGAGGCCAGACAAGTCTCCTCTTTTTGCCGTCTCCACCAATTCTGACACCAACTATCCCTCCTACAGCATTCTCTACTGGGTTCAATAATTCACTGCAATGGCCACACAGAACTCACAGATCATACTCAAAATTACAGGGTTTATTAGGGAATTTACAGTTACAATCCAGGCTCAGGAACACTCAGAATACAATTCGTCCATCAGGGTAGCCTCTTCCCAGCCGTGCTCGCTGGCACACCTCTCTCTGACCCTTAGTCCCTGTCAAAGCCACTCAGCTTTCTCTATCTGTGGGCTGGGAAACCCACCCGAGCCATGTCCTGCTGCTGGGTCTCTGCTGCTGGCTTCTCCTTCCTTGGTGGTGGAGGGCTCCGCCTCTCTGCTTTGGCATTAGCTCACTTTTAAGAAAAACTGACCAATCCCCTTGATAGGCCACAATTACCCTATCACACAACCACCTGGGTGGGAGTTACAAGATCATGGCTAGAAAGGACACACACAAAAATAGTTAATCTCATCACATATACTATATAATATTTTACATAGTATTATAAAGTGTCGAATGTACAACTACATAGAAAATAAACTAATATTTGTTGAGAACAGCAGCAAAAAAGCCTGGTGGGGCTTGCAGCCACCAGGCAAACCAAAAACATCACCCCAGTAAAAGAAAGGAGAGCTCCAGTTATCTAAAGAGCTAAGAAACACTCATAAAATTCACCCACTTGTATGGCCCCCAGAGATTAGAGTACTAAAGCCTATAGTTGTTGCTGGGTATGCCAAGTTGGTTCCAACTCATAGTAACCCCATGTGATAGAGTAGAACTGTCCCATAGAGTTTTCTTGGCTGTAATCTTTATGGAAACAGATCACCAAGTCTTTTTCCCCATGGAGCCGTTGATGGGTTTGAATTGCCAACCTTTCTGATTAGTAGCCAAATGCTTAACCATTGTACCACCAGGGCTCCTTGACCTATAGTTAGGAGCTTTATATGTATCATATTATATAATTGCTACAATAACCTTTAGGTTTTATTACAATAATCTGAAAGTAGGTAAAGAAGATTAATGGGAAACATCAGGCATCAGGGAAAGTCCATTTTGCTTTCTCTTGAAAGCAAGAGATGCAACAGGGGTTACACTTTGAATCAGTTTCTACTTTTTCAAAGGTTTGGAAAATTGATGGGACCAGGCCATTTTTCTCACTAACTGAATATCTGGGCAGGAAAAGTCAGCTGAACAGTAAAGAACCACTTTAGTATGCTTTGTGTTTTGTGATAGAGATGTTGTAGAAGACTTGATAATTTTTGCACATATTAAATTTAAGCATTTTAATGTTACCCCTAAATCAGTGGTTCTCAACTTGGGCTGCACAAGTAGAATCACCTTTAGAAATCTGAATAAATCCTGATACACAGGTTATACCCCAGAACAAAGACCTAAGACTCTCTAGGAGTGACACCCAGTTACCAGGATCTTTAAAAGTTTCCCATGTAGATCTTATATACAGAAAACCCTAAGAAATCCTCCAGAAAACTACTGAAACTAATAGAAGAGTTCAGCAGAGCATCGGGACACAAGAAATACATACAAAAATCAGTTGGATTCCTCTACACCAACAAAAAGAACATTGAAGAGGAAATCACCAAATCAATGCCATTTACAGTAGCCCCCAAGAAGATAAAATACTTAGGAATAAATCTTACCAGAGGTATAAAAGACTTATACAAAGAAAACTACAGTACACTTCTGCAAGAAACCAAAAGAGACTTACATAAGTGGAAGAACATACCTTGCTCGTGGATAGGAAGACTTAACATTATAAAAATGTCTATTCTACCAAAAGTGATCTATACATTTAATGCAATTCTGATCCAAATCCCAACGACATTCTTTAATGAGTTGGAGAAACAAATCACCAACTTCATATGGAAGGGAAAGAGGCCCCGGATAAATAAGGCATTACTGAAAAAGAAGAACTAAGTGGGAAGCCTTACTTTACCTGATTTTAGAACCTATTATACCGCCACAGTAGTCAAAACAGCCTGGTACTGGTACAACAACAGATTCATGGACCAATGGAACAGAATTGAGAATCCAGACATAAATCCGTTCACATATGAACAGCTGATATTTGACAAAGGCCCCAAAACAGTTAAATGGGGAAAAGACAGTCTTTTTAACAAATGGTGCTGGCATAACTGGATATCCATCTGCAAAAAAAAGTGAAACAAGACCCATACCTCACCCCATGCACAAAAACGGACTCAAATGGATCAAAGACCTAAATATAAAATCTAAAATGCTAAAGATCGTGGAAGGAAAAATAGAGACAACTTTAGGATCCCTAATACATGGCATAAACAGTATACAAAACATTATAAAGAATGTAGAAGAAAAACTAGATAACTGGGAGCTCCTAAAAATCAAACACCTATGCTCATCCAAAGACTTCACCAAAAGAGTAAAAAGACTACCTACAGACTGGGAAAAAGTTTTCAGCTATGACATTTTTGATGAGCTCCTGATCTCTAGAATCTACATGATACTGCAAAAACTCAACTACAAAAAGACAAATAACCCAATTAAAATATGAACAAAAGATATGAATAGACACTTCACTAAAGAAGACATTCAGGTAGCTAACAGACACATGAGGAAATGTTCACAATCATTAGCCATTAGAGAAATGCAAATCAAAACTACAATGAGATTTCATCTCATTCCAACAAGGCTGGCATTAATCCAAAAAACACAAAATAATGAATGTTGGAGAGGCTGTGGAGAGATTGTAACACTTATATATTGCTGGTGGGAATGTAAAATGGTACAACCACTTTGGAAATCGATTTGGCGTTTCCTTAAAAAGCTAGAAATAGAACTACCATATGATCTCTGGGTTGATCCAGCAATCCCACTCCTTGGAATATATCCTAGAGAAATAAGAGCCTTTACACGAACAGATATATGCACACCCATGTTTATTATAGCACTATTTACAATAGCAAAAGGATGGAAGCAACCAAGGTGCCCATCAACAGATGAATGGATAATTATGGTATACTCACACAATGGAATACTACGCATCGATAAAGAACAGTGAGGAATCTGTGAAACACTTCATAACATGGAAGAACCTGGAAGGCATTATGCTGAGTGAAATTAGTCAGTTGCAAAAGGACAAATATTGCATAAGACCACTATTATAAGAACCTGAGAAATAGTTTAACCTGAGAAGAAAACATTCTTTTGTGATTATGAGATGAGGAAGGGAGGCAGGGTGGGAGAGGGGCATTCACTAATTAGATAGTAGATAAGAACTACTTTAGGTGAAGGGAAAGACAGCACACAATACAGGGGAGGTCAGCACAATTGGACTAAACCAAAAGCAAAGAAGTTTCCTGAATAAACTAAATGAAGGCCAACGTAGCAGGGGCAGGGGTCTGGGGACCATGGTTTCAGGGGACATCAAAGTCAGTTGGCATAATAAAATCTATTAAGAAAACATTCTGCCTCCCACTTTGAAGAGTGGCGTCTGGGGTCTTAAATGCTAGCAAGCAGCCATCTAAGATGCATCTATTGGTCTCGACCCACCTGGTTCAAAGGAGAATGAAGAACACCAAGGACACAAGGTGATTACGAGCCCAAGAGACAGAAAGAGCCACATGAACAAGAGACTACATCATCCTGAGACCAGAAGAACTAGATGGTGCCCGGCTACAACCGATGACTGCCCTGACAGGGAACACAACAGAGAGCCCCTGAGGCAGCAGGAAAGCAGTGGGATGCAGACCCCAAATTCTCATAAGACCAGACTTCATGGTCTGACTGAGACTAGAAGGACCCTGGTGGTCATGGCCCCTAGGCCTTCTGTTGGCCCAGGACAGGAACCATTCCCAAAGCCAACTCTTCAGACATGGATTGGACTGGACAATGTGTTGGAGAGGGATGCTGGTGAGGAGTGAGCTGCTTGGATCAGGTGGACACTTGAGACTATGTTGGCAACTCCTGCCTGGAGGGGAGATGAGAGGGTGGAGGGGGTTAGAAGCTGGCAAAATGGACACGAAAAGAGAGAGTGGAGGGAGAGAGCGGGCTGCCTCATTAGTGGGAGAGTAACTGGGAGTGTGTAGCAAGGTGTATATGAGTTTTTGTGTGAGAGACTGACTTAATTTGTAAACTTTCACTTAAAGCACAATAAAAATTATTAAAAAAAAAGTTTCCCATGTAATTCCATTACGTAGCAAAGGTTAGAAAGCATTTCTTAAGTTATGTTTTATAATAGACTCTTAATCTTGAGTGGCATTTAGGTAAACACGGTAAGTTGGATATTCTTACTAGATATTAAAAAAAAAAAATACATTGACTTGAGAGGCAAGCCCTATGGAGAGAGAGGATTTGCTAAATTCTTCTATCTTTTTAGTATATGTAGTGCTAAACCTGAAGGATTCAGCTCATAGAGTTACTCCACGGTATAAATTCTGATGAAATCCTTGTCCACCAATAAAGTTAACCTGAAACTGGGAAGAAAGAGAGTAAGAAAAAGAAAAGTAGGATATACACATCCCTGAGGCTTTACAAGATAACTCCATTTGGGTGTAGGAATAAAATATTAGATTTTCATTTAAATTTAATTTTTAGCTAAAAATAAGTAAGAAATTGCACTTTGCTTACATTTAACATACAGATTTTTCAAAAAGCCCCCTAATTCAGTCCTTTGTGTTTTTCTTGTTGTTGGTTGCTGTGGAGTTGATTCTGACTCAAGACAACCCAATGTATGCAGAGTAGTACTTTTCCATAGGATTTTCAGGCCTGTGGCCTTTTGGATCAGACTGCCATGCCTGTCTTCAGAGGCACCTATGGGTGGATTTGAACTGCCAACATTTGGCTAACAGTCGAGTGCTTAACCATTCATGTCGAGGGACTCCAGTGTTTCATTAGCTACTCATAGTGTCCTCAGCAGTAGGTTTATCATCAGCATGTTGTCACATATTACAGTAATATGTGCTTTTTAAGTAGATTTAAAGATGATACCCTCTTGTCTCAGCCAAATATACCCTTAAAAATGGATAAAAAACCCATTGCCATCAAGTCAATTCTGACTCATAGAGACACCACAGGACAGAGTAGAATAGCCCTATCGGATTTCCAAGGAGCAGCTAGTGGATTCAAACTGCCAACTTTTTGGTTAGCAGCCGTAGTTCTTAACCACTGTACCACCATGGATAAGTTGCTTAAAAATTTTTGCAAAGAAGCCACGCATTGAATGTAATACCCACAAAGCAAGTACATGTAGACACAGAACAAACAAGCAACAAGAAAATGACATCATGGATACTCTTACTTGTTGTTTGAATACATACTTGGCCATATTATGATGTGAAGGAATAGCATTCTATTCACCTCTGACAAGAAATTGGTTAAAAAAAAAAAAATTAAGACTATCTCAAATATGGGTCTCATATCCAGTGTTCCCTGTACCTAACAACAAACTAGCCTTTGATGTTTTCTTGTGCCTTGAAATAATAGCCGTTAATATCATGACACTGTCAGAACAATACCAGGCAGCTTCAGGGTATTCAGGTTTCTTATATGGTGACTTGATTCCCCAGAGAAAGATTCCAAAATACCAGAGCAGAAGTTGCAAAGCTTCTTCTGACCTAGTTGCAGAAGTATTATGGTATCACTTCTGCCACAATTTGTTAGTGATAAATGAGTCATTGGGTTAGCCCAGACAAAAGAATGTGAATATTGGGAGGTGTGGTTCATTGGAGGCCATCACTGGATTTGTGTTTAATAAAGGGAGTAGAACTGCATGGAGTGCTCAGCTTGCTTTGGAGTAAGTAAGGATACCAGGAGGAGACCCTGTGCAGAGGCACCACTACCAAATGGGAAAGCGCAGACTATTTAAGAGAATAGGTCAGAATGATCAGGCCCTAGTTAACACTCCGGAATTCCCCCCATTTCCCTTTAGCTA
Source organism: Loxodonta africana (assembly GCF_030014295.1). Lineage (NCBI taxonomy): Eukaryota > Metazoa > Chordata > Mammalia > Proboscidea > Elephantidae > Loxodonta > Loxodonta africana. The sequence goes on from NC_087349.1 coordinate 39,547,500, forward strand.
TGGATTCTGAGTTGAGAGCCTGTGCGTCTGTCAGGTGCCCGCTGGAATAGAGTTAAGTGATTTCATAGCAGAGGTTGAAGGTGAACTACCTTAGTATAGGTTAACAGAGGTTGGAGGTGATCTGTTTTAGTATAGGTTAGAAGAGGTTGGAAATAAACTATCTTAACGTATTTTACACGGAGTGTATACCAATCCTCAGATGTCTGAAACCGAGTAGAAGTTGAGGGGAAGCAAATTTGGCAAGGGGGCATGGCCAGTGCTCCCCAAGAGGATTGTGTGAGGAAAATGAACAGACCAACAAGTAGGGAGTACAGGGACCCAGCAACCAAGAGACAGCACCTTGGACATTGGTAGTAGCCAGGTAGTTCACACACAAACACAACTGAGAGGCCCAGGGACCTCATCTTTCCAAGAAAGATGTCCCAAAAGCCGTACATCCCTCTTCTATATACCTACTCCATCTACCAAGTCTTTGAGAATTTAACATTCTAATTTTTATCTCTCAGTAAACTATTTTGTCTCCTACTGAGTTGAAAATGAGGGTTATTGCCCTGGAGAGCCTGGATTTAGTGAAAAAGGAATTCTATTTCACAGACAGAAAATTTGAAGCTCAGGAAGGTTAATTCTCCCACCAAGTTCACACGACTATTAAGGGAAAGGATCTGGAATTCAAACTTAGGTCTGCTGTCTCACCCTGAGTTCTTTTCTCTTTACTATACTGTCTCCAGTATTTACTTCTCTAAAAGGTGAAATTGAAATACAATTCTCAGAAATTCATCATTTTTTAATCTTCACTTGTCACCAACAAATATGTTTTCTGGTTGTGATAACTGTAATCAGAAAACTGCTACATATTAATAAAAACTGACACTGATTTTTTTTCAGGTGTTCATTTATGCAGTGTGAATGAAGCCAGCTGTGTAAAAGTGACAGAAGAGAAAATTTCTTATGGCTCATTAGTAGCACATACAGTGGCAATCAATTGTTGTATTTAATAGTCACCACACACTCAAGATAAAGATTTATTTTAGAAAAGGAATTAAACTGGAAAAAAGGCAAGAAAGAAAATATTGGAGGTAGCCATAGAATACACTGTTTCCAAAAAGAATCATGCTTTCACCAAGTCTTTTGTGGCTTCTTTCAGTTTCAAAATCATATGTACATCTATTACAGATTGAATTGTGTGCCTTAAAAATGTGTGTCAACTTGGCTAGGTCATGATTCCCAGTATTGTATGGTTGTACTCTACTTTATAATCTGAGTTACTTATCTTACGTGTTATAAATCCTACCCTCTATGATGTTAACGAGGCAAGACACAATCTACAGGATTAGGTCGTATCTTGAGTAAATCTCTTTTAAGACATAAAAGAGAGAAGATAGCAGAGAGGAGAGGGACCTCCTACCACCAAGAAAGAAGAGCTGGAAGCAGACTGCGTCCTCTGGACCTGGGTTCCCTGTGCTGAGAAGCTCCTAGACCAGATGACAATTGATGACGAAGATATTCCTCCAGAACCAACACAGGGAAAAAGTCTTCACCTAGAGCTAGTGCCCTGAATTTGGACTTCTAGCCTCCTAAACTGTGAAAAAATAAGCTTGTCTTTGTTAAAGCCATCCACTTGTGGTATTTCTGTTATAGCAGCACTAGATAATTAAGACAACATCTAAGTTGAACTAGAAGTGTTTTTCCGTCTCTTCCTGTCTATTTCCCCCACCTTCAAAAATCCTACCATTTTTTTAATGTAATGTGTGCAATATATTCATCTTAAAATTTATTTGAGGGGTACCCTTAAAAGACAGCAGTGAAATAATAAGCACTTTCTATGCACCACATAGTACACAAGTCCCTTTACACTAATTCATTTAATTCTGATGACACTTCCCTGAGGTTAGTTACTAATACATTCATGATAGAAAACAAAGTGTGGAGAGTTAAATAAATTCTATAAGATTACTCTCATCTACTAAATGGTGGAGGTGGGATATGAACCCAGGTAGCCTGGCTTCAAGGAGCCTTGGTGATGCAATGGTTAAGCGCTTGGCAGCTAATTTGAAAGATTGACCACTCAAAACCTCCAGCAGGTCTACAGGAGAAAACATCTGGCTATCTGCTGCTATAAAGATTTACAGCCTAGGAAGCCCTACAGGGCTGTTCTACTTTGTCATATAGGGTCACTATGAGTCAGAATTGACTCCATGGCACATAACAACAAGAAGTCTGGCTTCTGAGTTCCCTCTCTGAAGCTACTGAGGTATATGCCCTTTCCCATCTAGACTGTATTTGTCTGAAGAATATTTAAGTGTATTTTCTTCTAAATCTGATCAACATATCATATGCACAAATAGATAGAAATTTTAAGTATAAATATTTTTGCTAATTAAAATAATTACTATACATTAAAAAGCAGTCTTAGGTAATGATCACGGGAACAGAATGGCTTGGTCCAGAAAGCAGACAGGACAAGCGCACAGATATGCCAGTGAAGACCCCAGATCATCTGTAAGACCTGGGAAGCAAAAAAAAAAACCCATGTTGTTACTGTCTTTGGATAGAAAGAGTATGAACATAAAGGAAATGACCCCACTATCTATGGTATAATTTTGACAGACTTCAAGCCAAGCTTTCTCCTCTGACCACTAGGTAGCTTTTTCTGGGAACTGTAGCATGTGCTATTGAAGAGACTTTGCAGAAGGGACTTATGACGCCAAGAACATAGGAAAGTGTGGTGTTTGATTTTCAGGAAGAAAAGCTCTGCCAGACATACCCCCAGAGTTATTTGTGATAGGGAGAGGAGATACACCTACACAGCAAGTATTTATTTTGCCTGTAGTTTAGTTGAAACTGCCATTGAACTACCCGCCAAAAAACCTGCTGCCATCAGGTCAATTCCGACTCATAGTGACCCTATAGAACAGAGTAGAACTGCCCCATGGAGTTTCCAAGGAGCGCCTGGAGGATTCAAACTGCCGACCTCTTGGTTGGCAGCCATAGAACTTAACCACTACACCACCAGGGTTTCCCCATTGAGCTACAGGTTTACAAATTATCAATCATACAGGGTCTTAGGGCTGCTGAAGGAGGATAGTTCTTCATTTCACTTGCATTAAGGGCCATTGCTGCTTTATAAATTATTAAGGGAACAGTTTAAAACAAAATTCTCAATCTTCAAACCACTAATTCATTCATTTATTTAATCATTCAGCATGTACTTACTGAGCACCTACTATATGCCAGCAATATTCTTTGTACTGGGAATACATCAGTGAACAGAGCAACAAACATCTCTGCCCTTATCAAGTTCATATTCTAGTGGGAAGTGAAAGATAAGTAAGTAAATGTATCAATGAAAGTGTATTTTAAAACACGACATGCAATTTTAGCAGCATTTAATATGAGGACTGTTTACAAATGTGTTGGTATGGTTTGGGAAAAGCAACACACACAAAAATTGTAGTAGTTTGGGATTAGTCCAGCAGGGAGCTGTTACCACACCTAAGCTTTAGTGTCTAGGAAAGGGAGCAGTCACCATAGCCAACAGAGCAGGTCTGACGACGGGCATGGCTTTTGGTAGCAGGATGGAGTAAACCCTCAATAAGCTCGCTCACTCGTCACAAGTTCCGGATAGCCTACCAGTGCCTTCCGACCAGTGCCTTTGTCTGGGTTCTCCTGAAATAAAACACTAAAACAAGGACTCGTGAGCAGGTAGATCATTCAATAGCTGATACAGAGAACAGAGGAGAGGAACTGGGAGAAGTGAAGTAAGTGTGTATGTTACTAAGTTTGCAAGTGTGTGTTACTGAGTTTGGTCTCCTCCAGTGGCAATTGGGACTTGATCCCCTCTGGACCTTCTCATGAACATACGGAATTCTCCTTAGATGTTTCCACCAAAGACTAACATGGAGAAGCATTTATCCTTCCCATCCCCCATAGATTGTCCCAGGGGACCTTAATACCCCCTATATATCCAGCTGAGCATGCATGAACCCCACGTGGGCTCTTGGTGGTAGCTCATGCTAGAGTTTTAGAGAAGCACCAGGGCAAAAAGTGAAATATTTGGGCTTGTGTTTAAAAGCAAGAGGCTACTAAATGGAAGTAAGTCAAAGCCCATAAGTAAATGTTTCAGCTGCAATTAAAAGGTAAAATGAAAGGATGGACATGAGAGATGTATGATGCACTTCTATTGGCCAAACACAGCTAGAATCTAGAAGAAAGGAAGCTAGTTAATGGCGTCCATATGGGGTGGCATCCATATGGGGTGGCATCCATATGGGGTAACATCCATATGGGGTAACGTCCTGGGGCACAGGGCAGGGGAGGAAGGGATTGAGAATGGACCTAGGGGTGCAAATGGCAGATACTCAGTACATCTTCTTTACAGACTGCTCTCTAAACTGTAGCCACAATGATCTTTATAAAACCTAAGTCATGTCATGTCATTTCTCTGCTCAAAACTCTCCCTATTGCCCTTACTTTTCTTCATTTTTTTTTCCCACATCACAAATTGAAACCACATTTGTTAAAGAATCAGATAGGTTCTCAGTTGGCAATATACAAAGAATAATTACATTGCACTAAATTAAAATGCTGTATAAATATTTGAAGCATGAATATTGTACTGAGAAGCACATTTGAGCATAGAATTAAGTTGCTAACGGTCACTGTGTAGTTTTTTATCTTGAAAAGCATGGAAGTATTAATCAGTTATAGACTGCTAAATTAAGGATGCATCAAACAGTAAAGAAGACAGATACAATTTGTAGACTAAAACTAATACCATCGGTGATGTTTTCTTATTAATAACATTTACCCTGACTGCTGACCTGTTTTTTTTTTTTTTAATTATTGACTTGTTTAAAGAGCATTTCTAACTCTCAATCTTTATTTAATAGTTACAGTATTCCACTGAAGATGACTATCATGTACTTATGGAATGTCTACTGTATAAAAAGCAATTCCTTCCTTAATTCCACAGGTATTTGTTATTCACTGTGATTGAAACTGGGATTTCAAAAATACAAAGATGGAACAAAATTCCATCTCTCGATGAGCTGTCAGTATAGAATAAGTTATATACTGATAGATATGAAACTAAATAGGCAGTAGAAGACACAGTATGTGGGGCTTTACTTGACTGTTTAAATAATTTACTCTTTATCCTGAAGGTGATGACTAGCTACTGAAGGCTATTCAGTAAGGAGTTAACAATGTCAGATTTACCCTTACTTAAAAAAAAAAAAAGTATTTCTAACAGAAGATGCAAGTATAACTAACTATAGGGAGAACTAAAAAAAAAATAGGGAGAACTAGATATAGGAAAATCAATTAGAAGCCCATTGCCATCACTAGAATAAGAGACATAAATGTCTGAATTAAATTATAGGCTAGGAAATGCAAAACAGTGAAGGTTCATGAACTAGTTAATAGATGTTTTTGTTACCAGGCGCTGTCAGGTTAATTTTGACTCATAGCAACCCCATGTGACAGAGTGGAACATCCCCATAGGATTTTCTAGGCTGTAATCTTTAGTGGTTAAGTGCTACGGTTGCTAACCAAAGGGTCGGCAGTTCAAATCCACCAGGCGCTCCTCGGAAACTCTATGGGGCAGTTCTACTCTGTCCTATAGGGTCGCTATGAGTCAGAATCGACTTGACGGCGCTGGGTTTTCTGGGAATCTTTACAGAAGCAGAGCACCCATTCTTTCTCCCATAAGCCATTAACCAAAACCCAAACCCATTGCTGTGGAGTTGACTGTGACTCACAGCAACCCTATAAGATGGAATTGAACTGCCCCATGGGGTTTCCAGGGAGTGGCTGGTGAATTCAAACTGCTGACCTTTTGGTCAGCAGCTGAGCTCTTAACCACTGTGCTTCCAGGGCTCCCCAAAACCATTATTGGGTTTCAAACAACCAATCTTTAGGTTAGCAGTCAAGCGTTTAACCATTGTGCCACCAGGGTTCCTTAGTTAATAGACAGAATCTATCAAAATTGGTAACCCCAGGTAACTGGGGTGAGGGAATGGGAGAAATCTAGAAACAGGTTTCCCATCTCAGTAGAAAAGAACTCCGGCTTCCAGTTGTGTGACTGGGTGTGTGACAGTAGCACAGGGAATGTAGGAAGAATTTGGATTAAGTAGGAATGCTGAGAGATGATGAACTAGTGTTTCCATTATCTACTGTTGTAGAACAAACCTCCCCACACCTAGTGGCACACACACACACACACACAAAAATTAAAAACGCCATTTTTTTGTTGTTCTTGTTAATGGTCATGGAGTCTGTAGGAAAGGAATTCAGAAAGGGCATGGGGGAAATGGCTTGCCGCCACCCTACAAGGTGTTCTGCCTTGGCTGGAAGAGTTAAACAACTGAGGTGATGCAAATGAACAGTGTCCGGAGTCATCTGGAGCAGCAGAGCTCAATTTTTTTTCTTTTTTTCATCTCAGGACCCTTTACATGCTCAAAAATTGAGGACCCTAAAGGGTCTTTGTTCATAGAGGTTATAACCATTGATATCTCCCATAGTATAAATTTACAGTAGCAATTTTTTTTAGTTTTATTTATTTTGTTGTCATTGTGGAGAATATACACAGCAAAGCACACGCTAATTCAGGGTTGCTACATGTACAATTCAGTCACGTCAATTACATTCTTCGAGTTATGTAACCCTTCTTTTCTGAGCTGTTATCCCTCATTAACTTAAACTCACCATCCCCTAATAAAACAAATTTTTAAAGTATTTATTTATTTATTTAAAATTAATTTTTATTAAGCTTCAAGTGAACATTTACCATTCCAATCAGTCTGTCACATGTAAGTTTACATACATCTTACTCCCTTCTCCCACTTGCTCTCCCCCATTGAATCAGCCCTCTCAGTCTCTCGTTTCGTGCCAATTGTGCCGTCTTCCCTCTTTCTCTATCTTCCCATCCCCCCTCCAGTCAAGAGTTGCCAACACACTCTCCAGTGTCCACCTGAGTTAATTAGCTCACTCTTCATCAGCATCTCTCTCCCTCCCGCTGACCAGTCCTTTTCATGCCTGATGAGTTGTCTTCGGGGATGGTTCCTGTCCTGCGCCATCAGAAGGTCTGGGGAGCATTGTCTCCGAGATTCCTCTAATCGCAGTCATACCATTAAGTATGGTCTTTTTATGAGAATTTGGGGTCTGCATCCCATTGGTCTCCTGCTCCCTCAGGAGTTGTCTGTTGTGCTCCCTGACAGGGCAGTCATCGATTGTGGCCGGGCACCAACCAGTTCCTCTGGTCTCAGGATAATGTAGGTCTCTGGTTCATGTGGCCCTTTCTGTCTCTTGGGTTCTTAGTTGTCGTGTGACGTGGGGTTCTTCCTTTGCCTTTGCTCCAGGTGGGTTGAGACCAATTGATGTATCTTAGATGGCCGCTTGTTGGCATTTAGGACCCCAGACGCCACATTTCAAAGTGGGATGCAGAATGTTTTCATAATAGAATTGTTTTGCCCATTGACGTAGAAGTCCCCTCAAACCATGTTCCCCAGACCCCAGCCCCTGCTCCGCTGACCTTTGAAGCTTTCATTTTATCCCGGAAACCTCTTTGCTTTTAGTCCAGTCCAATTAGACTGACCTTCCTTGTATTGAGTGTTGTCTTTCCCTTCACCCAAAGCAGTTCTTATCTACTGATTGATCAATAAAAAATCCTATCCCTCCCTCCCTCCCTCCCCCTTTGTAACCACAAAAGTATGTGTTCTTCCCCATTTTTTCTGTTTCTCAAGATCTTATAATAGAGGTCTTATACAATATTTGTCCTTTTGCCTCTGACTCATTTCGCTCAGCATAATGCCTTCCAGATTCCTCCATGTTATGAAATGTTTCAGAGATTCGTCACTGTTCTTTAGCGATGCGTAGTATTCCATTGTGTGAATATACCACAATTTATTTACCCATTCGTCCGTTGACGGACACCTTGGTTGCTTCCAGCTTTTTGCTATTGTAAACAGAGCTGCAATAAACATGGGTGTGCATATATCTGTTTGTGTGAAGGCTCTTGTTTCTCTAGGGTATATTCCGAGGAGTGGGATTTCTGGGTTGTATGGTAGTTCTATTTCTAACTGTTTAAGATAACACCAGATGGATTTCCAAAGTGGTTGTACCATTTTACAATCCCACCAGCAGTGTATGAGAGTTCCAATCTCTCCACAGCCTCTCCAACATTTATTATTTTGTGTTTTTTGGATTAATGCCAGTCTAGTTGGTGTGAGATGGAATCTTATCGTAGTTTTAATTTGCATTTCTCTAATGGCTAATGATCGGGAGCATTTTCTCATGTGTCTGTTGGCTGCCTGAATATCTTCTTTAGTGAAATGTGTGTTCATATCCTTTGCCCACTTCTTGATTGGGTTGTTTGTCTTTTTGTGGTTGAGTTTTGACAGAATCATGTAGATTTTAGAGATCAGACACTGGTCTGAGATGTCATAGCTGAAAATTCTTTCGCAGTCTGTAGGTGGTCTTTTTACTCTTTTGGTGAAGTCTTTAGATGAGCATAGGTGTTTGATTTTTAGGAGCTCCCAGTTATCTGGTTTCTCTTCATCATTTTTGGTAATGTTTTGTATTCTGTTTATGCCCTGTATTAGGGCTCCTAGGGTTGTCCCTATTTTTTCTTCCATGATCTTTATCGTTTTAGTCTTTATGTTTAGGTCTTTGATCCACTTGGAGTTAGTTTTTGTGCATGGTGTGAGGTATGGGTCCTGTTTCATTCTTTTGCAAATGGATATCCAGTTATGCCAGCACCATTTGTTAAAAAGGCTATCATTTCCCCAATTGACTGACACTGGTCCTTTGTCAAATATCAGCTGCTCATACATGGATGGATTTATATCTGGGTTCTCAATTCTGTTCCATTGGTCTATGTGTCTGTTGTTGTACCAGTACCAGGCTGTTTTGACTACTGTAGCTATATAATAGGTTCTGAAATCAGGTAGAGTGAGGCCTCCCACTTTCTTCTTCTTTTTCAGTAATGCTTTACTTATCCGGGGGTTCGTTCCCTTCCATATGAAATTAGTGATTTGTTTCTCTATCCCTTTAAAATATGACATTGGTATTTGGATTGGAAGTGCCTTATATGTATAGATGGCTTTTGGTAGAATAGACATTTTTACTATGTTAAGTCTTCCTATCCATGAGCAGGGTATGTTTTTCCACTTAGGTGTGTCCTTTTGAATTTCTTGTAACAGAGTTTTATAGTTTTCTTTGTATAGGTCTTTTACATCCTTGGTAAGATTTATTCCTAAGTATTTTATCTTCTTGGGGGCTACTGTGAATGGTATTGATTTGGTTATTTTCTCTTCGATGTTCTTTTTGTTGATGTAGAGGAATCCAAGTGATTTTTGTATGTTTATTTTATAACCTGAGACTCTTCCAAACTCTTCTATTAGTTTCAGTAGTTTTCTGGAGGATTCCTTAGGGTTTTCCGTGTATACGATCATGTCATCTGCAAATAGTGATAGCTTTACTTCCTCCTTGCCAATCCGGATGCCTTTTATTTCTTTGTCTAGCCTAATTGCCCTGGCTAGGACTTCAAGCACAATGTTGAATAAGAGCGGTGATAAAGGGCATCCTTGTCTGGTTCCCGTTCTCAAGGGAAATGCTTTCAGGTTCTCTCCATTTAGAGTGATATTGGCTGTTGGCTTTGCATAGATGCCCTTTATTATGTTGAGGAATTTTCCTTCAATTCCTATTTTGGTAAGAGTTTTTATCATAAATGGGTGCTGAACTTTGTCAAATGCCTTTTCTGCATCTATTGATAAGATCATGTGGTTTTTATCTTTTGTTTTATTTATGTGATGGATTACATTAATGGTTTTTCTGATATTAAACCGACCTTGCATACCTGGTATAAATCCCACTTGATCAGGGTGAATTATTTTTTTGATGTGTTGTTGGATTCTATTGGCTAGAATTTTGTTGAGGATTTTTGCATCAATGTTCATGAGGGATATAGGTCTATAATTTTCTTTTTTTGTAATGTCTTTACCTGGTTTTGGTATCAGGGAGATGGTGGCTTCATAGAATGAATTGAGTAGTATTCCGTCTTTTTCTATGCTTTGAAATACCTTCAGTAGTAGTGGTGTTAAGTCTTCTCTGAAGGTTTGGTAGAACTCTGCAGTGAAGCCGTCTGGGCCAGGAATTTTTTTTTTGTTGGAAGTTTTTTGATTACCGTTTCAATCTCTTTTTTTGTTATGGGTCTATTTAGTTGTTCTACTTCTGAATGTGTTAGTTTAGGTAGGTAGTATTTTTCCAAGAATTTATCCATTTCTTCTAGGTTTTCAAATTTGTTAGAGTACAATTTTTCACAGTAATCTGAAATGATTCTTTTAATTTCATTTGGTTCTGTTGTGATGTGGTCCTTCTCGTTTCTTATTCGGGTTATTTGTTTCCTTTCCTGTTTTTCTTTAGTCAGTCTAGCCAATGGTTTATCAATTTTGTTAATTTTTTCAAAGAACCAGCTTTTGGCTTTGTTAATTCTTTCCATTGTTTTTCTGTTCTCTAATTCATTTAGTTCAGCTCTAATTTTTATTATTTGTTTTCTTCTGGTGCCTGATGGGTTCTTTTGTTGCTCACTTTCTATTTGTTCAAGTTGTCGGGACAGTTCTCTGATTTTGGCTCTTTCTTCTTTTTGTATGTGTGCATTTATCGATATAAATTGGCCTCTGAGCACTGCTTTTGCTGTGTCCCAGAGGTTTTGATAGGAAGTATTTTCATTCTCGTTGCATTCTATGAATTTCCTTATTCCCTCCTTGATGTCTTCTATAACCCAGTCTTTTTTCAGGAGGGTATTGTTCATTTTCCAAGTGTTTGATTTCTTTTCCCTAGTTTTTCTGTTATTGATTTCTAGCTTCATTGCCTTGTGGTCTGGGAAGATGCTTTGTAATATTTCGATGTTTTGGATTCTGCAAAGATTTGTTTTATGACCTAATATGTGGTCTATTCTAGAGAATGTTCCATGTGCACTAGAAAAAAAAGTATATTTTGCAGCAGTTGGGTGGAGAGTTCTGTATAAGTCAATGAGGTCAAGTTGGTTGATTGTTGTAAGTAGGTCTTCCGTGTCTCTATTGAGCTTCTTACTGGATGTCCTGTCCTTCTCCGAAAGTGGTGTGTTGAAGTCTCCTACTATAAATGTGGAGGTGTCTATATCACTTTTCAATTCTGTTAAAATTTGATTTATGTATCTTGCAGCCCTGTCATTGGGTGCGTAAATATTTAATATGGTTATGTCTTCCTGATCAATTGTCCCTTTTATCATTATATAGTGTCCTTCTTTATCCTTTGTGGTGGATTTAAGTCTAAAGTCTATTTTGTCAGAAATTAATATTGCTACTCCTCTTCTTTTTTGCTTATTATTTGCTCGATATATTTTTTTCCATCCTTTGAGTTTTAGTTTGTTTATGTCTCTAAGTCTAAGGTGTGTCTCTTGTAGGCAGCATATAGATGGATCCTGTTTCTTTATCCAGTCTGTGACTCTCTGTCTCTTTATTGGTGCATTTAGTCCATTTACATTCAGGGTAATTATAGATAAATAAGTTTTTAGTGCTGTCATTTTGATGCCTTTCATGTGAGTTGTTGGCCATTTCATTTTTCCACATATTTTTTTGTGATGAGACATTTTTCTTAGTAGATTGTGAGATCCTCATTTTCATAATGTTTAACTTTATGTTAGTTGAGTCGTTACGTTTTTCTTGGCTTTTTTCTTGAGTTATGGAATTGATATTCCTTTTTGTGGTTACCTTATTATTTACCCCTATTTTTCTAAATAAAAACCTAACTTGTATTGTTCTATATCGCCTTGTATCACTCTCCATCTGGCAGTTCAATGCCTCCTATATTTAGTCCCTTTTTTTTATTATTGTGATCGTTTATCTATTGGTTTCCATGATTCTCTGTTATGTGTATTATTTTGTTTATTTATTTATTTTTTAGAATTAATCTTAATTTGTTTGTTTTTGTGCTTTCCCTATTTGAGTTGCGTTGATATCAGGGCGTTCTGTTTCGTGACCTTGTATTGTGCTGGTACCTGATATTATTGGTCATCAGGCCGAACAATCTCCTTTAGCATTTCTTGCAGTCTTGGTTTAGTTTTTGCAAATTCTCTGAACTTGTGTTTATCTGTAAATATCTTAATTTCTCCTTCATATTTCAGAGAGAGTTTTGTTGGATATATGATCCTTGGTTGGCAGTTTTTCTCCATCAGTGCTCTGTATACGTCATCCCATTCCCTTCTTGCCTGCATGGTTTCTGCTGAGTAGTCTGAACTTATTCTTATTGATTCTCCCTTGAAGGAAACCTTTCTTTTCTCCCTGGCTGCTTTTAAAATTTTCTGTTTGTCTTTGGTTTTGGCAAGTTTGATGATAATATGTCTTGGTGTTTTTCTTTTTGGATCAATCTTAAATGGGGTTCGATGAGCATCTTGGATGGATATCCTTTCGTCTTTCATGATGTCAGGGAAGTTTTGTGTCAGGAGTTCTTCAACTATTTTCTCTGTGTTTTCTGTCTCCCCTCCCTGTTCTGGGACTCCAATCATTCGCAAGTTATCCTTCTTGATAGAGTCCCACATGATTCTTAGGGTTTCTTCATTTTTTTAAATTCTTTTATCTGATGTTTTTTCAGCTATGTTGGTGTTGATTCCCTGGTCCTCCAGAAGTCCCAGTCTACATTCTAATTGCTCGAGTCTGCTCCTCTGACTTCCTATTGCGTTGTCTAATTCTGTAATTTTATTGTTAATCTTTTGGATTTCTACATGCTGTCTCTCTATGGATTCTTGCAACTTATTAATTTTTCCACTATGTTCTTGAATAATCTTTTTGACTTCTTCAACAATTTTATCAGTGTGTTCCTTGGCTTTTTCTGCAGTTAGCCTAATTTCGTTTGTGATGTCTTGAAGCATTCTGTAAATTAGTTTTTTATATTCTGTATCTGATAATTCCAGGATTGTATCTTCATTTGGGAAAGATTTTGATTCTTTTGTTTGGGGGGTTGGAGAAGCTGTCATGGTCTGTTTCTTTATGTGGTTTGATATGGACTGCTGTCTCCGAGCCATCACTGGGAAACTAGTTTTTCCAGGTAATCAGCTAAAAAAAATGTAGTTAGATCCCTGTCTGAAATCTCCCTCTGGCTCAGGGTATTCGGATGTTAATGGAGCCGCCTGGGGAGGGTGGGGGAGGGATCAGAGAGCTAGGAGTGTAGCACCTCAGAATATAGAGCTGATCCCCGCATTCACGTTCCGCCCCCGTTCGCCAAAATCCCGGCGGGATGGTTCCCCAGCTGGTATGCTGCTCTCCCCGCTCCGAGACCAGTCACTTCCTCCCGGGGACTTCTCCCTCCGGTGCGCCGTACCGCTCGCAAAAACTAGGTGGGCGTCACCCGCACGAACGGCTGGGCCTGTCCCCGAGGTCGCTTTAGGGACATATAGCTGGTCCCCACGCTCGTGCCACACCCGCTTCCCGCCAAAGTCCCAGTGGGACGGCTCCCTGGCTGGGACACTGCGTTCCCCGCTCCAAGATCAGTCACTGCCTCCCGGGTGCTTCTCCCACCGGCTGCGCCACTACGCCGCCCGCGCCAACCGGCTAGGCTCTCTCCCGGGATGAGTTCGGGGGGTAGGGCTGGGCCCCTTGTCTGTGCCGTCTGCCCCCCTGGGCTCTGCCCCAGATCGGGCTCCAAAGGTCACCTGCCTGGTACGCTGGCTCCTGGTTCTGAAAACGATCGCTGTCTGCCTGTATTTGTTCGTTCTCCATCTCTAAGTCTGTGTTTGTTGTTCAGAGTTCGTAGATTGTTATGTATGTGATCGATTCACTTGTTTTTCCGAGTCTTTGTTGCAAGAGGGATCCGCGGTAGCGTCCACCTAGTCCGCCATCTTGGCCCCACCTCCTAAAGTATTTATTAATTCATTTAAAAATAATAATAATAAACTCTTCAATTTGTTTCATATATAACCTTTTTAACTAAAAAAAAGAAATTCTTTTTTTCTTTTATCTCTTTAACTACAAAGCTATATTTTCCAAAACAACAAAAATATTGTGAGAAGAATGGCATTGTTTTACATTTTTGTAAAATTCCTCAATGTCTGACTTAATAGAAAACTGTTTTCCATATCTGCTTCTCCATTTGCTGTTGTAATGTGTTGTCTGAATTGAAGTGTATGAATCTGCCTTGATTCATATTAAGTCACGAGCAGTCTTACTCCTCATGGATTTTGCTTCAGTTCAAATGTCAACTCAGTGAAAAGGAAAAATAATGTCTTAATATCACTAAGAGAATAGTTTTGGCCTCACAGGCCCCTTGAAATGATCTCTTGGACTAAACTTTGAGAATCACTGATCTTTACTTACCTGGCTGAACTGGGATAATTTGAAGGCTAGGCTGGGACTGTTAACTACAATACTTAGACTTGGCTTCTCCATGTAGTTTTGGTGTTCTTGCAGCATGGCAGCTTCAAGGCAGTGGGGCATCTTACATGGCTACTTAGTTCTCTAAGAGAGACAAGCTGATGCTACTTGACCTATTATGATCTAGTCTCTGCGGTGATATAGCACCAATTTTACCATATTCTATTGGGTTAAGCAGTTACAAGGACATCCGTAATCAAGAAGGAGGTGCATAGATTAGATGCCCACCTTTCAATGGCAGGAGTACAAAAAAATTTGTGGCCATGTTTTAAAATTTCCACAGACCAGTTTCTGGACGTAAATTATTTATATTTCTCCCACTATAGAAAGTACACTCATTCTTCCAAAGACTCTCACCAAATACCATGTCATTAGAATAGCAGGCTCAAGCTCAAGATTCAGGATATTGTCACCAAAATGAGGTCAAGGTGTGGATGAGGTTCCTTGGGTTTGGTTTTCAGTATGGTTTCTCATGATTTGAAAGCCTATGGACTAAAGATACACCCATAATTCCATTGCCAGGAACACTGGGTTCAGCTGCTTGCAACTCTGTCTGGGGCCAAAAAGACAGAGACTGAGTTGAGGAAAATGAATGGCAGCTTTATTGGTTGGCCAAGCAAGGAGACTGTCAGGGCGCCTTCCAAAACTCACAGGCAGCTTGCTGAAGCTGGTTTATACAGGCAAGATCAATCACAAAATACAAAATGGTGTGCACAAAGGTACAGACCATTCCAGAATGAGCAAGCATTTTCTATGGCTTGGGTTTGATTCGCTGCATAGGAGGAAGTTTGTAATTTTTGTTCATTAGCATGTTAGCTAATGAACAAAAATTACAAACTTCCTCCTACCCAGGGTTGGAGAATTTACCATGCATGAGGCAGTTAATGAGCTAAAGGTTATCTTCAGTGCCAAGATGGACGGCAGGACTCATTTCAGCCAGTTCTGGCTAGCCAGAGGCTGTTTCTTTTCAAAGAAGCTCTGAGGAGAAAAACAACTTCAGGAAAAGACAAGGTGAGGGGCTGTTCTGAGGAGACACTGATTTTAAGAAAATGGTTCTAGCCCTGTCTTTTTCCATCCTTTTCTTTTGATACTAACAGTTATTAGTGGGAAGATGGGCATAAAGGAGATGGGGAGATTACTCTTTGAACTGCTTCCTGATGAGAAGGGGCAGTGAGCCGGGACCAAGCAGCTCTAAAAATTTAGGGTTCTCCCTCTCAGAACTGCTGGATAGCTTCCAGCCTTAGATCAAAAGATGAAAGTGGTAGTATGGCCTGATAACCTGGTTGTTGTGTCAGTACCATATTGAGTTTGATAGAGTTTAGTCTATTAGTAAGGCATTTAGCTAGAAGGTTTGGAAGGCAGGATCCCAGCATGCAGACAAGAAAGAGTACAGTTAGTCCTACTGTAAGAAAAAAGAAAATGAGACTAAGAAGGTTTTTGAGCCATCTAAACATTGGATTGCCCTGGCATAGTGTTTGGGAGTTGGGTTTGGGGTTAGAAATTCTAGATGCCTTGTACCTCCACGCAGAAATATGTATCCTGAAGGGGCACAGAGTGTACCTGCTCCTATGTTATTTGGAAAGGGGAATGGTATGGTTCACCCGATTAAACCATGGCTTATTTTACTGAGTTGTTGCATTCAGATAACAACACCCAGCTAGTGGGGGCATACAACTGGCTGCACATAGGTGGTCTGAGTTTGGACTTTGTCTTTGAGTCTGGTTTGCAGGACCCATCTAAAGCCATTGGATAAACCGGGGATTACTCGGGGATTCAGCCATCCAATCAGTGTGGTTGCCAAATTTCCACCCTCTAGTCTTATTTATTTTTTTTCTCAGTCTTATAGCAGGAGCAATTTCCTTTTGCCTTTTCAGTATCATTTAATCAGGAGTGTTGGGCTAAGTTAAAGCAAGGTGTCTGGGGTCTGGCATGCCACAGCCTGATGTATAAAGTTTGCTTAAAGCTTTCTGTAAGTTGATGGTGGCATTAAGAACTAGGCTATAGTTGTACACTGAAACTGCTAGTGGGTCAGAATTTTCATGGGTTGATTTTGGCACTGGGTGGCAAATCCAACATTTAGTCACATTGGTTGCACTTGCTACTCAGGCTAATTTGACAGAAGCATTTTTCTGCCAGCACTATGTGAGGGGCAAAGTTAGGAGAAGAATGAAGGTGAGGTTCCTCTAGATTAAGAGATCTACTATTTTAAAATCAGTGAAATATGAACAGGAAGGTAAAAAAAAAAAAAAAACCAGTTATCAGAGCGCAAACATTGAAGAATAAACTCATACTCTATGGGTTGAAAACTCAGTCTCTTAAACAGATATTTTGGGTCTTGTAATGACTCACAGTTCCGGTTGTCCTGAAGACTAGTCGTTGTAGGTCAGGGTCCAGGGCAGGTATTGCTACTTAACACCAGCTGGCAAAAGTGGCCCCAAACAGGGAAATGCCACAACTGAAACTCAAAACAAACATTTTGAGGAGGGCAAGAACAAAGCTTACCCCTAAGGCCATGGTGGCACTTACTTACATACTAGGGATACAGATGGAATGTGTACTTAAGGTCCTCTGTTGTTGTGTGTGGTCTTCAGGATGGAGTAGAACTGCCCCACAGGGTTTCCAAAGAGTGGCTGGTGAATCTGAACTGCCATCCTTTTAGTGAGCAGCCTGAACTCTTAACCACTTCTCCACCAGGGTCCTCTAAGGGGGTACAAGTCCAATTTTCCCAGTTTTGGAAAGTCTGTCTCTTGATGTTCGGTGGCATGCCCTTCTTGATTATGGTATGATGAATCCAGGCACTCAATCCACTGACTGACTGCAGCCGGCATGGATAGGAGAACTTCAAATGGTCCAGTCCACTTTTCCTGTTGGATGTCAGACTTCCAGGTTTTGATCAGGACACAGTCACTGGGCTTAATAGAATGCAGGCGTTGGTCTAGGGTCTGGAAGATAAACATATCTTTGGAGACAGCACAACACACCCGACAAAGACTTCAAGTATTCTTTTAAGAACTGGGTACCTTTTTCACATAGGGAGCTGGCTTACAAATCTGGGGTGTGCCATATGCTTCTGAGGGTTCTTTAGCAAAGGATGACCATACATCGGCTCAGAGGAACTGATCTTAAATGTGATCCTAGGGGCAGCCCGGGACCGAAGCAGAACCATGGAGAGGACCTTAGTCCAAACTAACTTAGTTTCCTGGCAGAGTTTTGCTATGTGCCTTTTGAGCTGCTGGTTAGCTCTTTCAACCTTTCCACTGGATTGGAGTCTCCACTCTAAATGCAGATTCCCAATTGATGTCCAAGGTGGTTGCCACATCTTCAGTAATTTTTGTAATAAAATGAGCCCCATTGTCCCTTCTAATAGGTAGAGGCAACCCAAACCCTGGAATGATTTCTTCTAGGAGTGTTTTCACTATCTCGGTGGCTTTCCCAGTTTGGCATGGAAAAGCTTCAATCCAGTTGATGAAAGTATCTACAAATAGAAGTAAATACTTATAATTTCCAGGCACTCTCGGCATCTCAGTGAAATCTACCTGTCAATCTTCTCCAGGTTGTATCCCCTTTTGCCAGGTTCCAGTCTCATATGAGGTGATTGAAAATACCATGGCTGGAATCAGGGGTACCTTAGTCCTTAAAGTGACATCTTTGCTTTTTAACACTTTAAAGAGGTCTTTTGCAGTAGATATGCCCAATGCAATGCATCGTTTGAATTCTATAGAAAATAAAAAAGGAGAATACACCTATTCTGGAGGATCAAAGAAGACTTCTTTAAGGAAATGACATTTAAGCTAAGCTCTGAAGGGTAAGTAAAAAGACTTCAAATATACCCTATACTTGGATCAATGCTATATACACTTGGGCATTAAATTGATGTTTCTGATAGCTGAATATAGAATTTTATTTGTTTAATATAAATCTAAAACAACCACAAGGTATACGTTTCTATTATAGCCTTTAACACCTAGCAGATATGGAGTTAAGAGGTTTTCTTCTCTTTCTCTTGCTGAAATAGTCATTATTATACTTTCATTCTTACACAACTCAAATCTATACACAGCGATATTGCCATAGTGGTGTTGACAAGTACACATATGCTCACAGGAGTAATTATTCCTTGTCATTTGATATCGTCCTTAAAAAGAATATAAGTTACTATTGAAAAAATAAGAATAAGGAACACAGCTTACAGTTACGGGCCTAGTGCCTATAATTAAATATTTAACAGGTTTCTATTGGATGCCTGTATTTTCAGGGATTTATTGTTCTGATGTAAAATTCTTCTAGATTAAACCAGGCAGACAGCAACTTTTTATTTTCTAAATTGACAGGGAACTGCCAGAAATTCAGGCCGGTTTCAGAGGCCGACGTGGAACCAGGGATATCATTGCTGATGTCAGATAGATCTTGGCTGAAAGCAGAGAATACCAGAAGGATGTTTACCTGTCTTTTCTTGACTATGCAAAGGCATTTGACTGTGTGGATCATAACAAACTATGGATAACACTGCGAAGAATGGGAATTCCAGAACACTTAATTGTGTTCATGAGGAACCTTTCCATAGATCAAGAGGCAGTTGTTCAGACAAAACAAGAGGATACTGATTGGTCTAAAGTCAGGAAAGGTGTGCGTCAGGGTTGTATTCTTTCACCATACCTATTTAATCTGCATGTTGAACAAATAACCCAAGAAGCTGGACTATATGAAGAAGAATGGGGCATCAGGATAGGAGGAAGACTCATTAACAACCTGCATTATGCAGATGACACAACCTTGCTTGCTGCAAGTGAAGAGGACTTGAAGCACTTACTAATGAAGATCAAAGACCACAGCCCTCAGTATGGATTACACCTCAACAGAAAGAAAACAAAAATCCTCACAACTGGACCAATGTGCAACATCATGATAAACGGAGAAAAGATTGAAGTTGTCAAGGATTTCATTTTACTTGGATCCACAGTCAACAGCCATGGAAGCAGCAGTCAAGAAATCAAAAGATGCATTGCACTGGGCAGATCTGCTGCAAAGGACCTCTTCAAAGTGTTGAAGAGCAAATATGTCACCCTGAAGACTAAGATGTGCCTGACCCAAGCCATGGTATTTTCAATCACATCATATGCATGTGAAAGCTGGACAATGAATAAGGAAGACCGAAGAAGAGTTGACACCTTTGAATTGTGGTGTTGGTGAAGAATATCAAATATACCATGGATTGCCAAAAGAACGAACAAATCTGTCTTGGAGGAAGTGCAGCCAGAATGCTCCTTAGAGGCAAGGGTGGCGAGACTGCATCTTATATACTTTGGACACGTTGTCAGGAGGGATCAGTCCCTGGAGAAGGACATCATGCTTGGCAGAGTACCGGGTCAGCGGAAAAGAGGAAGACCCTCAAAGAGCTGGATTGACACAGTGTTTGCAACAATGAGCTCAAGCATAACAACGATCGTAAGGATGACGCAGGACCGGGCAGTGTTTCGTTCTGTTGTGCATAGGGTTGTTATGAGTCGGAACTGACTCAACAGAACCTAACAACAACAACAACAACAGTTGAAATTGGTTTGCCCGTTTTACGGTACGGAGGTTTAAGGTAAACACATACACGCACAGCATGATATTTCTAGTCTTGAATTACATCTGAGCTCTTTTTACTCAGAGCCTGTCTAAATTTAAAAAGTAATAAGAGTAAGGAAATTAAAAAAAAAAAAGATAAGTTTATAGACACATATTACATGAGAGAAAATAAGTGCATGAGATAGTTTCTGGTAATTGGGTGGGTTGTTAAACTAATCAGTTTCTTCCCTTTCACAATGACTTGTGTGCCACGTGTGCACTGGGGCTTACTGTGTGGTATTGAGTATGGAGCACCCTTTCTCCTATGTATTGGTCACTTGACTGCCAGTTGATTATCTCCATAGGTAGGTTGATTGGTCTTTCCTTTTTTTGATATTATGAACTACTGGGTTTTAATATGGCTTAGCATTATAATAGACATTGATAGTAGTATGATCTTTTTGTGTTTTGTTTTGCCCAGAAATTTAACATTTTTTATGCATTGTCCTTTTTGAATAAGTAATTCTAGTATCTCTGAGCTTAAAAAACATTTTTCTTCCTTTATATCTAATAAATATATAAATTAGGCAGGACGATTATAGAGCATTTCTTTGATATCACCAGTATGTGACAAATGATTGTTATTATATATAAAACAAGTGAGAAAATGCAGGGAAACCAGAAACAATATGATTAAATCCAAGCAGTCCCTGAGTTATGAATGACATCAGTTCCTAGCTGTGTCTTTAAGAACTCATAGGTAGATTGGACCAGGGGCATTCAGTTCTTATTTAGCCTTACTTCAGTACAAGAAAAGTCTTGAAGCCTTTCCAATGATTTAAAAGTTGCGTCTGCAGAAAATGAAGGTGATTGTGATGAAGATTTTGTTGTGAATAGGGTTGGTTCAGTTGTTTCAAAGTGAGGGTATATTACATAAAATTAAAGGGCAAGTAGGAGTTGTCTGTAAATTGGACATTCGTAGCCCAGGGGCTGTTTGTATAGACTTGTCAACAAATTCTGGCTTATCAGAGATAACATGTACACTATGATGTTTGGAAGTAAAAATACGAGACATATAAAAGACAAAGTAACAAATGTATGAAGCTCATTAGGACTGGACATTTTGTCAGCAAAAGAAATTACAACGTCAAAATAGATTAAATAAAGGTGGATCATTTGGGGGTTAAGAAAGAGAAGGGAAATGTATGAAGCTCACTCTGACAGTGAGCCTGAATGCTCATTAAGATGGTATTGTCTTTAAATAAGATAAAGCATGTAGAAAAAAAAAAGAAAACTATGCAGTCAGGTTTTGGGAGAGGATGATATATGGATAGAGGTAAAGATTGCCAGAAAGACATTCCAGTGTAACCAACATATAGTCAGCAAATAGGAGAAATCTGGGAGAGGTTGTTGTTGTTAGTTACCGTCATGTTGATTCTGACTCATGGTTACCCCATGAGTGCAGAGTAGAACTGCTCCATAAGGTTTTCAAGGCTGTGACATTTTGGAAGCAGATCACCAGGACCTTGGGAGAGGTTAGGACTGCAGAGAAGTCGGACTACAAGAAGAATGGGGCATCAGGATTGGAGGAAGACTATTAACAACCTGCAATACACAAATGACACAATCTTGCTTGCTAAAAGCAAAGAGGACTTGAAGTCTTACTGATGAAGATCAAAGACCACAGCCTTCAGTGTGGATTACACCTCAACATAAAGAAAACAAAAAACCCTCACAACTGGACCAATAAGCAACATCATGATAAACGGAAAAGAATGAAGTTATCAAGAATTTCATTTTACTTGGATCCACAATCAGCACCCATAAACGCAGCGGTCAAGGAATCAAACGATGTATTGCATTAGGCAAATCTGCTGCAAAAGACCTCTTTAAAGTGTTAAAAAAAAAAAAAAAAGATGTCACTTTGAGGACTCAGGTGCACCTAACAACAACAACAACAACAACAGGGTTGCAGATATATAATTGGAACTCGTCTGCGTAGAAGCGGCATCAGTTAAGCTCGCCCAGCAACCTAATTGTCAAGGAAAGAGCAGAGTACCAAGTACTTACCCATTGTGTAATGTCTGTATTAAAGTGGATGGAGAAAGAAGACCAAACCAAAACCAAACTCAGTGCTGTGGAGTCGATTCCGGCTCACAGCGACCCTGTAGGACAGAGTAGAACTGCCCCACAGAGTTTCCAAGGAGTGCCTGGAGGATTTGAACTGCCGACCCTTTGGTTAGCAGCCTTAGCACTTAACCACTATGCCACCAGGGTTTCCAGAGAAAGAAGAGAAACTAGAAAAGTGAGAAAATAGATTATTTGAGGAAGAAGGAGAGCTGAGAGAATAACTTGCTCAAGTGTATGTCTAGGGTAAGTTTCTCAGGTAGGTAGGGGCAG
The DNA here is from genome assembly GCF_030014295.1 of Loxodonta africana. Lineage (NCBI taxonomy): Eukaryota > Metazoa > Chordata > Mammalia > Proboscidea > Elephantidae > Loxodonta > Loxodonta africana. The sequence continues at coordinate 39,569,855 of NC_087349.1, forward strand.
ATTTGTGGAGCATCCTCTGTGTGCAACAGGCCCTGATAGGTGATCTCCACGTAGAGTAATGCAAAAGACCTAGTTCCTTATTGCAATAAGCTTGCAATGGCAAGTAGAGTTTTTATACTAGAGATTTTCTAGATATTATAGAAGTTATTTGAAGGTAGAACAACAATAGAAGAGGTAGCATTTGAGATGGATAAATACTTCACATATAGGAGAGAGAAGAAAAGAGAAATTACTTCATTTTTGGAAACGGAGAAGAGATAAACCTTGTGAGGGCAACATCAGCAAAGATATTGGGAAAACATTAGAGTTGGGAATGGGGAAGATTTTCATCTTTTCAAATGCACATCACTTGTAAACCTATTTTCTTATAACAGATGTGGATTTCATATACAATTTCCTGAATCAAAGCATTTTTTTCCATTTGACTTTAGGGGAGATAACTGAATGCAAAGATTAGCTGAACTCTGGAGGCAATTAACGTCTGATTTAAATTTAGTCTTCCGTGGAGCTCGGGTGATTAGACTACCACTTAGTGAGAATATATCCGTGGGATATCCAGGGGGCATGCGCACCTGTTATCACCACAGCTGGTTTGCAAATGTCACTGCTGCTTCGTATAAATAAAGCAATGAAATGGATAAACAGCATTTCAGGAGCATATTATGATGTTGTTTTAGGGTATTTTGATGATTTGTGCATTTCTTCACAGATCAATATAGTATATTTGTTAGAATGATATAGTAACATTAAAAGAAAACATATGCTCAGCAAGTAATTGAGTCGTTACGGAATGGAGCACTCATCTACAAATTAAAGTTTGTTTTTTCTCACTATGGATATAAAACCTCTATCTTGTGGAAAAATTCAGTGAACAGGATGTAAAATGAAAAGGACAAATGAATATTTAGATGTTATCTATAAAAATCATTCCAATAAATATAAAAAATTGATTCCTTTTTAAACTAGATCACAGTAAACTCATATTTTCTATGTCCTGGCTGAATTATGACAGGCTTTTTTTTTTTATATGTAGTGAAAGATTCCTATGAGGGCCAAGGGGGATTTTGTTTTGAAGCCATCCTTTTTATGGAGTGTAGAGGAAAATTATTGCAAAACTACGTTAATGATAATCAGATTATTATCAAAGAGTCAAACAGGAGCAAATATCTGATCATAGTTCTTAGTAATATTTTTGTGTGTACTGTACTATTTCATAACAGTATATTTAAGATATTAAATTGTTTTTAAATGATAAACTAGAATTAAGTGAAAAAGCATATAAATTATTTCTCTAAAATGGTCAAAACAATAAGTCTGATAGGAATAGTAGATTCCATGAAGTCTCCCACATATTGCTCTGCTCCTCTTAACACAGACTCAAGAGAAAATAAAGTTTCAGGATTCATGATGCAAGGAAGAATGGTAAAGTCAGGAACTACTGGCTCTCTAGGATCCAGCACCTCAAATATCAGGATCTGAGAGAACATTTACTGAATGAATGACAAAAATCAGGATATTGATCCAATTTTACTGTTATTATATAAAAAGTGTTTAACTTTTTTTCATGTTATGCCACATATAGAATATGCTAATATTGAATGACTCTATGGAGTAAATCAGTTCAGAGTCAAAGTAGACCCACTCAGCCCCACTAAACCCCAGCCAACTGCCCTGGGGTGTAATATTTTAGCACCCCTGTAAACTCTTCTAAAAAGCCTTGATAAAGAATTAATTTCAGGGAGTGAGAAGTGGAAATGACCTTGTGAGTTGATTAAAAATGAACAATACATTATTTTCCTCATCAGTATTTTCCAATTACCTGTAGAATGATGCCCCAACTTTCCATCTTATTATTGAGTCCCTTCCTTCCCCCACAATTTGGCTCCTTAGTACCTATCAAATTTCTTTTCTGCTATTCTCTTGGTGCACAACCTCTGCTCCAGCTAGGCAAGACTCCCTAGTTTGTGCTCTCAAGTGGTCTTGATCCCAAGGATTTGCTTATAAGCCTTTCCTAAAACACTTTCCCGTTTTCCTCCAGTCTAAGTGCTAACACTAACTCAACACCCAGTCTCACCTCCTTCATTAGGTTTTCTTTTATTGTTCCATCCTTCACTGGTCTCTGCCCTTCAAATGTTTATTGGCAATTACTGCCTGTAGAATTCATTTTAGCACTTCATTAAATATTGACGTGAGGCAGATTATGATTGTTCCATAGGTTTATGCCGTGTCTATGGAACTAGATTATTTTCTTCTGAAGGCTTTAGTGGTTTAATACCTCCCTCTCACTCAGTATAGTAGGACTTGAAAGGATACTCGTCGAATTAAAAAATTACGTAAGAGAAGTAAATGACATCACGACTCAGGTTTATCTTAAGGAAATTAATCAACAATAGTACTATTTAACGAATATTCTTAACTTACAAACAAAATAAAGTGCTCTTTCTAGATACCATAAGGCTGGATTAACTCACCAAAAATGTGCAAACAACACTATTGAAGTACAGCATAATTAGGTCCCCTGATTAATATAAACAATCTGTGTGGCCGAATCAAACGTAACTACAGAAGAGTAATTAAATAAACCTAATGATATTCCATGGAGAAGTAGCCAGAGTTTCTTGGTAGTTTCCTCTTCACCATTTATCTATTTGTTGTGTGAGACTATTATGTTCTTTCTATTAGTCCAAACTGTGCTCTTTCCTTGGTTGGCAAGGATGTCAGATGTCTTGCTATAAATTTGAGTAGGGAACCACTTGCCTCTGTCCACATGGAGATGCTCGAAGAGTTAGGTATAAAGAGATCATCCAGACTGCCAATTTACCAACCTCTTTGAACAACTGAACGCAGCTAAAGTTTATGCCCAGATGCCGGTGACCTGTGATATGCTTTCGGGATTGCAAATGAACACACATCCAATATCTTACTATCAATTTTCCAAACATATTAAACCCACTGTGATTTGGTGTATCTATTATGCACCTTTTAAAATTAATTTCAAATTATATGTTATCTATCCACACTGTAGCTTTTAAAGGAAATCATTTTTTAATTATGCTAGATTAATGACTGCAATATTTCCTGGTTAAGAGTTTCATTTACTTGGAATGAAAATTAAATTATATGTTAAAATGAACAGCTTGTGTTTTATAAAGAAAAGAAGCCTCAATTTGATAACATCTCTTTCGGGTGTATATTGAAAGGCCTCCTAACCGAGACTTCAAACTGGTTCATTCTGGTTTGACCCCCGGTTGAAAATTTGCATTTCCACGCCAGATATACTGAGTCAGAATTGACATTTTAACAAAATCCCCAGGTTATTGTTACGTAAGAATCACCTGGGGATCTTGTTAAAATGTCGATTCTGATTCAGTATATCTGGCATGGAAATGCAAATTTTCAGCTAGAGGTCAAACTGGAATGAATGGGTTTGAAGCCCTGCTTGTAATAATAAACAGTGAATATTAAAATTTTCTCATATTATATTAATATCACTGTTATTACTGCTTTTCCTATCAATTATGACATTTAAGAATATCCCTTATAAATATGAAAATGTTCTGATCTATTAAAATGGTAAGTTTTGCTGATGACTTTACACATGTTCTTAAATATTTTTGAATTTTACTACTTCCAATTGGAATAGAAATGCTGTAAAAGAAAGTGTTCCCTAATTATTCTTCCTTATACCGAACCTATATCCTAACATGCTGAGTGGATAAAAGTTTAGGGAGATGGTCACCTGAGGATAAGTTAACAATTTCCAGTGATATACAATAAAGATAGGTTATAATCTATTTCTCTTAAACTTGTCTCTTAATGACCCACAACTTCTGGCAAATTTGACTCATTAGACATTGTCTCAAAGTGTCTTGCTATAAAATATTATCATAACAGTTTGGTTCAAGCGAACGATTCTAAAAGTAAAATCATCATTTTGTTCATGTATCTGTAGATGCTAACCTGTTTATGTCTAACCACTCTTTATGTGAATAATTTATATTGAATTTACTTGAACGCATGATTCAAGAATACGAATTAATGAACATTAAATATCGGTGGGGTACTTCACTGAAATTTTTGAATGGTAGTTTGGCAATTTATAATATTTACGTTACCTTTTTTTTAGACAAAAATAATTGAGACTATTGTCTTTGGTGTAAACACTTGGGCAATTTTATCTCTGTGTTGAAGGAGACTCAACTGTCTCCGGAAAAAAATCTCAGGCATGCTTGGTGCAGAGGTAGGGTAACTATCCCATTGGGTATTAGATCTTATGTTACTATGAGGATGTCACTGTTTTCTCCACTCAAAATACCGCTTTGGCTCCAGTTGGAAGCTGAGTTCATCTGCACTCCAGGCTTTTAGCATAAAATATAACCTCGAATCCTGAATATGTTAAGTAATTGACAATAGATCATCTTATATTTAGTTATTTACTTAGTTTAGTTTTCCTAAGCTATGGGGGAGGGGGAATGGTTTGTAAAATGCCTTTGGCTGTTACTGCCTTGCATTGAAGAACATGATATTGTATTTAACGTAGGAACGTATTTTCTTAGGAAGACTTACGGAAAATATTTTTAAAATCTTAGTACCAGAAAACATGTCATGTTCTTAGAAAAATTCAAAAATACAGTAAACAATAAAAGTTTGTAACTGAACTTATCGACCTCTTTGCTTTGCCTGCTAGGAAACTCGAAGAAAATTATGTACTTATTTCTAGCAACTTATGGAATGGATGAATATAAAAAAACAAAAAAAAACAAACCCATTGCCTTTGAGTCAATTTTGACTCATAGCAACCCTATAGGACAGAGTAGAACTGCTCCATAGAGTTTCCAAGGAATACCTGGTAGATTTAAACTGCTAACTTTTGGTTAGCAACTATATCTCTTAACCACTATGCCACCAGGGCTTCATGGATGACTATATACTCTTGATTCTTGATAGTCCTTGATTCAATTTTATTTCCAAATACCTTGAGTTGCCTCAAGGTATACCACAACTTATATTAGCGAAAAAGAAAGAATAGATGCCAGGTAAGAGAAGAAGCACATACATCTATGGAGTTTAAACCATGTCTGGTATTCTTCTAAACATCTCATAAATTCTGTCTCAATCATTATAATACAATGTAATCCAAATGTTTATAATAATAGCTGTTATGTACTGAAACTTATTTGTTCCAAATACTTATTTAATTTATTTATGTATATTTAAACATAAATGGTATGTACTAGAACCATCTATGGGGCACACATAGGGCAAATATTTTGGCCCAGATCATATAGCAAGTGTGTGGAGGAACCAAGCTCTAAACCCTGATATTCTAACTCCAGAGCCTCCACTCTTAGTGAGCTTCTCCTTATTATTGCCATTTAACCAGTAAGGAAACAATGGCCTTTCAAATACAAGTAATTTGCTATCAGCAGTGAGTGGTAGAGTTTAGATTTGGAACCAGTCTGTTCATCACTAGAATCTGTATTTTTGTTCTATATACTCTTCTGTTTTCCAAAACACATTTTATGACCCAAGAATTGCCCTAGGGTTGCTATGAGTCGAAATTGACTTGATGGCAATGGATTTTTTTTTGGAGTGCTTCAAAAAGACCTTAAACCAAAAATATCCCCTGAAGTCTCCTTAAAACCAAACAACGGTTTAGTTTAACAGTAAAGAATATCTGCCTTGAGCATTGTGCTCTTTTAAGATCTATGTGGGATCAAATAGATAACAGCAATTCAACAGATTAGACAGGAAACTTGGGAGGCAGTGAGTTGATGTCAATGGGGGAGGAACAACCCAGAAAAGGAGGGTTAGAATGGTTGTACAACTTGAAGAATGTAATCAGTGTCACTAAACTGGACATGTAGAAATTGTCGAATTGGTATATGTTCTGCTGTGTACATTCTCAACAACAACAAAAATAAGTTACATAAAAAAAAAGACCAGATTGGAATAACTTTTAGATATTAATTCGGATCTATGTGCTCATATGCTAAAGGACAATGAAACACTGATGAAGCAGATATCAATGGGCACGACAGGATTGCTCTGGGGAAATGCACTAAGTCACAAAACATAAAAAAACCCTAAAGTAACTGTCTTCATTATGTGGCCCAAATCGTATTCCACCTGCAACATACCAGTAAATTTCTCTTGAATCATCTTAAACTGTCCCTTATTTCTTCCTTATTTTAAATTACCATCCTTTGTCCGGCCCTCTTATGATGCTAAACTGATTATCTCAAGTCTTTGAATACATTCTTTGCTAATAACTCATCTACTTAGAAACACTGAATGGAAAAAAAAAAAAAAAAGGTCCTTTATAAATTTCATGTATTAATACTTGATCCTAAATAAAGAGTAAAAGGAAGGGAAAGAAGCAGAGTTCTGGCTGAATCTAGATTATGATATTTTAGAAGAAAGTCTTATGACTTTCAGGCTTATTACTTTCAATGACTATAAACTAAAATATAAATTGGTATTAGTAAAATGAAGTAAGTTAATGAAAAAGTAAAATTTACAAATAGCTTACATTGCAGGATTATACCTCATGATATTAAATATCCAGGTTACTTCATTAATTTTAAGCTTCATACACAATGAGAATCATGCAGAGTGTCCAAGTCATTATACATTCTGAATTAGCGGGGGTCAAGTTAATTTCCTCTAGAAATGTTTTAGCCCTAACATTCTCTGGGAAAAATCTTTTGACAGATAGTAAACCACATGGCTGTCCCATCTAACCCACTGGTAGCTTGGATTGGAAGATACCTGCTAATTCTTCTATTCAGTTACTGCATGACCTTGATTATAAACTTCCCTGGGTCTCGAGTTCTTCAATTATAAAATGAGAATAATAGTTCCTAGTTTGAAAATATTTATGAAAACTGTATTGGTTTTCTATTGCTCTATAACAAAGAATCAAACTTAGCCACTTAACACAACACGCATCTATTATCTTAAGCTCTGAAAGGCCGAAGTCTGGACACAGCATGGCTCAAATGGATCCCCTGCCTGGGGCTCAGGAGGTATTGGGTGAAGTGGGCTATTGCTGAAGACTTTAGAGAAGAATCCACTTCTGAGCTCATTTCTGAGCTCACTCAAGTATTTAGCAAAATTCAGTTCCCTCCAACTATAGAAACTAGTCTCCTCTATCCTCAGAATCAACCATGGCATTTTGAGTTCTTATGTGTTTCAAATCTCTCTGACTTTTTTTTAATTAATAGACTTTACTATTTAGAACAGTTTTACATTTACAGAAAAAATGAGCAGATAGTACAGAGTGTCTGTGTATCTCTCCTATGCACGCACACGCACACACACACACACAGTTCCCCTTGTTTTTAACACCTTGCATTTGTGTGGTATATTTGTTACAATTTTTGAACCAATATTGATACATTATTATTATTAAAGTCCACAGCTTACATTAAGCTTCAGTCTTTGTGTTGTACTTGTCTAAATGTTTTGACAAATGCATAAATGTCATGCATCCATCCTTAAAGCATCATACAGACTAATTTCATGACCTGTCTTAGCTACCCAGTGCTGCCATTATAAAAAAATACCCCAAGTGTGTAGCTTTAAGGAAAAGGAAGTTATTTTCCCACAGCTTTGGCAGCTAGGAGTCCAAATTCAGGGCAGCAGCAGGGCTTGTCTATTTCTCCATGGGCTCTAGGGGAAGAACCTTATCTTCCTGCTTCTGTAGCCTCAAGTGTTTCTTCGTGTCCCTTGGCTGCATGTGGATGTATCTCCACATGGCATCTATCTTCCTGTGTGTATGTCTATGTCTATTCTGCTCAGAATGGATTAGGTTTAGGGTTCAGTCACTCTACTCCATCATGACATCATTGACGGAAAATAAAAACCACATTTCCAAGCAGGGTCACATTTACAGGTACAGGGGTTAGGACTTTGACCTATTCTTTTGAGGGACACAATTCCATCCATAACACCACCATAAAAATCCCATACTCCACCTGTTTATCCCTCTCCCCATCCACTTAAACCCCTGGTAACCACTTATCCCTTTGCTGTCTCAATAGTTTTGCCTTATCCATGAAGTCATACGTAGGAATGATACAGTATGTAGCCTTTTCAGACTGGCTTCTTTCATTTAGCAATATGCACTTATGATCGTTTCATATCTTATTTGTGACATGATACCTTATTTCTTTTTATCACTGAATAATATTCCATGGTAGGAATATGGCACAGTTTGATTATCCACTCACCTATTGAAGGACATCTTTGTTGCTTCCAGTTTTTGCCAATCATGAATAAAGCTGCTATAAACATTCATGTGCAGGTTTTTTTGTAAACATAAATTTTCAACTCAATTGAATAAATGCTTAGGAGTACGACTGCTGGATCATAAGGTCAGGCTCTGTTTAGCTTTATAAGAAACTGCCAAACTGTCTTCCAAAGTGGCTGTCCTATTTTGCATTTCCACAAGAAATAAATGAGAGACCTATTGCTCTGCATCCTTGTCAGCCTTTGGTATTGTCAGTTTTTGTTTGTTTGTTTGTTTTGCTTTGCTTTTAATTTTAGCCTTTCTAATTGTTGTATAGTAGTAACTCAGTGTTGCTTTAAATTGCAGTAAAATGACATTTGATGTTGAGTGTCTTTTCATGTGCTTCTTTGCCATCTGTACATCTTCTTTAATGAGGTGCCTATAAAAAAAAAATTTTTTTTTATATATACCTTTTGCTTATTTTTTTCACCATGTTGTTTATTTTCTTGTTGTTGATTTTAAGAACCCTGTGTATATATTGGATATGATTCTTTTATCAGATATATGTTTTACAAATGTTTTCTCCCAGTCTGTGGCTGACCTTTTTTTTTTTTAACCACATCTCTCCTATTCCCTCTTCTGTCCTCAGCTCTGCTTGTGAGAGCTTGTGTGATTATATTGGGCTCTCCTGAGTAATACAGGATAATCTCCCTAATTTCAGTTCAGTAACCTTATTTACATTTGCAAAGTACCTTTTCTGTGTAATATAACATACTCATGAATGTAGTACCATGGGGTGAGGATTATGAAGATCAAAATCCCACAGGTACTAAATAACAAACTATGAGGAAACACCTAGGGTAGTGTCTGAGATATAGAAGGCATTCAATATAAATCGGTTCCTGCCATGTGCAATACTTCTTTTCCGTAATTTGAGTATTTGTTTCTACTTGAGGTTCTAGGAGTTTTTTAGTTTTTGTTAACCACATCAGGATTCTCAACTACCACTTCTCTACGCAGAAGTAATAAAATTTTGCGTGACCCTACAGGACAGCGGAGAACTCCCCCATTGGGTTTCCAAGGCTTTAAGTCTTTACAGAAGAAGAATGCCACATCTTTTCTCCCCAGAGGGGCTAATGGGTTTGAACCACTGATCTTTCAGTTAGCAGATGAGTGCTTCAACTGCTGTGCCACCAGGGATACTTTATCTCCAAGTTAGTCTTTCAAATCTATTCCTCTTATATACAGGTGAAGAGTTTGCATATTTCGAACACATCCTTTAATTCAGAGGATTGTAGGGATTGGGAAGCACTGTCTTATTTTCTCCACCCAGCATTTGGTGGATGCCTTCCATGGTCAGGAAACCCTGGTGGCGTAGTGGTTAAGTGCTACAGCTGTTAACCAAGAGGTTGGCAGTTCAAATGCACCAGGCATTCCTTGGAAACTCTATAGGGCAGTTCTACTCTGTCCTATAGGGTCGCTATGAGTCAGAATCTACTTGACGGCAGTGGGTTCAGTTTGGTTTTGGTTTCCATGGTCATCTGTTTGAGAACAGGAACAAAATATTCCATAGCTTTCATTCTAATTTTCCTGCGAGTTACTGAGCCATTTTAGCTGAAGAACAAGCTGTTTACAAAATATTTTAAAAGGATGAAAGAAAAGTAGTATGTGCAAAAAGAACAAAAATTAAACTGTTCAGGAATGTAGTTTAATCAGAGTAATAGCATGTTGGAAAATTCTTTCCTTTCAATGGCAGTGTAATCGCAGGGCTTTTATAACAGAGTTAGATGCACTGATTTGGTAAGAACGGCACTAGAGCTATATTTCCCACATAAGTTGCTAAAGATCTTTATAGATAGTATTTTAATGGTAAGGGAGATTCATATTTGAGATTTAATGATCAAAGTAGGACACATCCTATCACCCGTTTTGGTGAATATTTCATGCGCACAAGAAAGGAAGGTAAATCCTGCAACTGTGGAGTAGAGTGCTCTATAAATATCAATTAGGTCAAGTTGACTAAATAGTATTGATTTGGTGATTTCCTTTTTGACGTTCTCTTTGTTGGTGTAGAGGAATCCAACTGATTTTTGTATGTTTATCTTGTATTCTGATACTCTGCTGAACTCTTCCACTAGTTTCAGTAGTTTTCTTGTGGATTCTTTGGGGTTTTCTGTATAAGATCACATCATCTGCAAATAGAGATACTTTTACTTCTTCCTTACCAATCCGGATGCCCTTTATTTCTTTATCTAGCCTAATTGCTCTGGCTGGGACCTCCAGCACAATGTTGAATAAGAGTGGTGATAAAGGGCATCCTCGTCTGGTTCCCTATCTCAGTGGGAATGCTTTCAGGCTCTCTCCATTTAGGATGATGTTGGCTGTTGGCTTTGAATAAATGCCCTTTATTATGTTGAGGAATTTCCCTTCTATTCCTATTTTGCTGAGAGTTTTTATCATAAATTGGTGTTGGACTTTGACAAATGCACTTTCTGCATGAATTGATAGGATCATGTGGCTTTTGTATTTTGTTTTATTTATGTGGTGGATTACATTGTTTTTCTAATGTTGAACCATCCCTGCATACCTGGTATGAATCCCACTTGGTCATGGTGAGGTTTTTTTTCTTTTTTTTTTTTTTTTGAGGTTGAATTCTATTGGTTAGAATTTTCTTGAGGATTTTTGCATCTAAGTTCATGAGAGATATAGGTCCGTAATTTTCTTTTTTTGTGGTGTCTTTACCTGGTTTTGGTATCAGGGATACAGTGGCTTCATAGAATGAGTTTGGGAGTATACTGTCCATCTCTATGCTCTGAAATACCTTTAGTAGTAGTGGAGTTTACTCTTCCCTGAAAGTTTGGTAGAGTTCTCTAGTGAAGTCATCATAGCCAAGGCTTCTTTTTCTTGGGAGTTTTTTAATTACCTTTCCAATCTCTTCTTTTCTTATAGGTATATTTAGTTATTGTACTTGTTTGTATTAGTTTAGGAAGGTAGTGAGTTTTTAGAAATTTGTCCATTTCCTCTGTGTTTTCAAATTTGTTAGGGTATAATTTTTCATAGTATTCTGTTATGATTCTTTTAGTTTCATTTGGGTCTGTTGTGATATCCCCCATTTCATTTCTTATTTGGGTTATTTGCTTCCTCTCCTGTTTTTCTTTTGTCAGTTTAGTCAATGGTTTATTGATTTTGTTGATCTTTACAAAGAACCAGCTTTTGGTCTTGTTAACTCTTTTGATTATTTTTGTATTTCATTTAATTCTGCTCCAAATTCTATTGTTTGCTTTCTTCTCGTGCCCAACGGCTTCTTTTGCTGTCCTCCCTCTATTTATTTGAGTTGTAGGGTTAACGCTTTGATTTTGGCCCTTTCTTCTTTTTGGATGTGTGCATTTATTGCTATAAATCGACCTCTGAGCACTGCTTTTGCTGTGTCCCAAAGGTTTGTGTATGTTGTGTTTTCATTCTTATTTTGATTCTAGGAATTTTTTTATTTCATTTTTAATTTCTTCTATTACCCAGTTGTTTTAAGCAAGGTGTTAGTCAGTTTCCATGTATTTGATTTTTTTCTTGTTCTTCCTGTTGTTGATTTCTAGTCTTGTAGCACTGTGATCAGAGAGGATGTTTTGTATTATTTCGATGTTTCTGAATTTATTAAGACTTGCTTTGCAGCCTAAAATTATGGTTCATTCTGAAGAATGATCCATGTGCACTGAAAAATAATATGTACTGTGTTGCTTTTGGGTGGAGTGGTCTCTATGTGATATGAGATCAAGTTGGTTGATTTTGAAAAAGATCTTCTGTATCTTTTTGAGTTTCTCTCTAGTTGTTCTTTCCTTCATCGAAAGTGGTGTGTTAAAGTCTCCTACTATTATTGTGGAACAGTCTATTATTCTTTTCAATACTGTTAGAGTTTCTTTTATGTATATTGGAGCTCTGTCATTGGGTGCGTAAATGTTCATTACGGTTATGTTTTCTTGGTGGATTGATCCTTTAATCATTATACAATACCTTTGTTTGTGATTGTTTTTGGCTTAGTCTATTTTGTCAGAGATACATATTGCCATTCCTGCTCTGTTTTGGTTTACTTTTGCTTGATATATTTTTTCCATCCTTTGATTTTTAATTTATGTCTTCGTGTCTAAGGTGTGTCTCTTGTAGGCAACATATTGATGGTTTTTGCTGAGTCTTTATGATTTTCTTCTTTTTTTTATTTTGGTGAATATGATTATTAATTTTCTTTATGCTTACCCTGAGGTTTACCTTTATTTTCCTAAGTTTAAAACAACCTGTTATTTCTTCATATCATCTTGACTTCCTTTTCATATGGAAGTTCTATGACTATACCATTTATTCCCCCTTTTTGTTTTGAACTCATCATTATTTGCAAATTGATATGTCTGTTTCCCTGATTTCAGTTTTGTTGGTTTATTTTATTCTTGAGATTTCTTTGTCTGGGTTGGTATTTGGGTGATGCTGTTGTGTGTGTTAATCTCAGGTTGTTGTTTGATGTTGTTCTTTGTTTGAAGGACTCCCTTTAATATTTCTTGTAGGGTTGATATGTTTTTTTACAAATTCCCTTAATTTTTGTTTATCTGGGACTGTCCTAGTTTCTCTATCTTAATTGAGAAAATTTTGCTGGATATATGATTCCTGGTTGGCAATTATTTTCTTTCTGGTTTTATATATGTCATCTCATTGTCTTCTTGCTTGCATGGTTTCTGCCGAAAAATCAGAGCTTAGTCTTATTGGTGCCCCTTTTTATGTAATGTTTCATTTTTCCAAAGCTGCTCTCAGAATTATTTCTTTGTCTTTGATTTTGGAGGACATTTGTTGTGTTCTTAGTGATGGTCTGGAGACTCTCAGGGAAGTTTCTTTCTGTTGTTCTTAGAGTGTTCCAGCCTTTGTCAGGCTTCTAGTTGGAGACAGTGACTGCCTGGAGATCATAGAGGGGTTTCTTAGTTTTCCTAACTTGCTCCCAGGATTGGCAAATGTTGCCTCGCTCTTGGTGAAGAGCAGAGTTCATGGAGTAATTTCTCTCAGTCCTCCTCCTTTGGCTCCAACCTTTCGTAGACAGCTGGCTTTTACTTGGGGGAGGCCCCACCTACTTCATTGGCTCTCTCTCTGCTGTTTTTCCTGTCCCAGCCTTCAATATACTACCTTAATGCTCCTTGAAGTACCATAAGAAAGTGTTGGTGGATGCTCATACTGAAGCTGAGCTTTATTGGTGTTTGACTCCTTCATACCAGCCCATAACATGTGTTCTTCAAAATCATAGCTGTCTTAGTGATCACACAACTAAAATTTAGAGAGATTGGTTTGTAATTATCTTGTATGACTATCTAAGAAAATTTGTTACTTGGAACTCAAAGCAAAACAAACAATTTGACATCTGGGGGAAACCAACTTCAATAACAAAACAAGAGCCTAAAAGAAAAAGAAGCTAGAACTACTCAATGCAACAATGTAAAACCATTTAGATTGATTCCTGAAAGTTCATAAGTCCATGGTCTGTGAAAAATGTTTGTCCTAGAGCTGAGCTGCAATTTTTAGGTTTTGCTTGCTCCTTGGCTACGTTTTATCTGCTATTCAATACAGCAAAATTGCATGTCTATCTTAGGATAAATACTTTCAAGTTAAAATGATTCCCTTGTAATGACAAAATTAACTGAAATGTCAGTCACTTTTCCACACTGATATATATATATATATTCTTATAAAACTGTGGTAAAGTTTGGCCGGACTGAAAGATTAGTACAGTTTGCTTTGCACAATGGTTGCCAAGCTTGGCTGTTTATTGTAATGATTTGGCAAGTTTTATAAAAAACACAAATTCCCTGCCTGTATTCTCCAACCCTGTACCCCCATTCCCTAGGCCCAACCATTTGAATCAGAATATCCAGAGGTACAGCATAGGAATCATCATTAAAACTATATATATACATATATAGTTTTTAGGTTTTGCTATAACCCAAAAAAACCCATTGCCTTTTACCCTATAGGATAGAGTAGAACCGCTCCGTAGGGATATATATGTATATATTAACTCATTCTGATTAACTGGTTAAACCAGGTGTTTGGAAAATATTGCACTAGCATGATGATGATGATGATGTTAATGATTAATTTTTTTTCACTTCAGGAGGAAGGGTTCAGAAAGAGCAATTAGCTACACTAAAGGGAAGTTTATCAATCCTCAGCTATCTGGCTCCACAATTTCTTACTCCTAATTCTACCCAACTGTGTTAAAGTCATAGAATTTCATTTTAAATGGTTTGAATTATATGTCTTTTATTTCTCATATCATCTTTTTTCTCACTTTGTCCCAAAAAAACCATGTGAAATATTTTAAGGCATTATCTTCTTCCACCCTAAGTATTCCAAGAGAGGGGATGTCAATATATCTTTACATTTGTTTTCATAGGGTTGTACCACTGAACATTACAAGGTCTTAGACTTGAGGGTTTTTCTTTCTTCTAACTGGGAAGAAAGTTCAGATACTGAAAATTCATTTCCAAATATGAAAAGCAAATGTTAGATTCTGTAAAACCTTGGGGAAAGTAGCATTTAGGAAGGCATTAAAACGATCACACTTTTTCTTAGTAATAGAAGCCTGAGCTGAGAACCGATCTAGTGTGAGGTGAACTTTAAAATGATCTGTCATATCCTCCTCTTTTTTAATAGGGACTAGAGACAGAAATTTCATTGCATTGGGCAAATCTGCTATAAAAGACCTCTTTAAAGTGTTAAAAAGCTAAGATGTCACCCTGAGAACTAAGGTGCACCTAACCAAAGCCAAGTTATTTTCAATTGCCTCATATGCATGAAAAAGCTGGATAATGAATAGAGAAGACCAAAGAATTGAAGCCTTTGAATTATGGTGTTGGTGAAGAATATCAAATATACCATGGACTGCCAGAAGAATGAACAAGTCTGTCTTGGAAAAAATACAGGCAGAGTTCTACTTGGAAGCAAGGATAGAGAGCTTTTGTTTCACATACTTTGGACATGTTATCAGGAGGGACCAGTCCCTAGAGAAGGACATCATGCTTGGTAAAGTGGAGGGTCAGCATAAAAGAGGAAGACCCTCAACAAGATGGATTGACATAGTGGCTGCAACGATGGGTTCAAACATAGTGATTGTGAGGATGGCACAGTACCAGGCAGTGTTTCATTCTGCTGTACATAGAGTTGCTATGAGCTGGTACTGACTCAATGGCATCTAACAACAACTACAGAGACAAAAATAACCATACTCTGGAAAAAAAATGTAGGAAACCTATTTTACTCCAAGTCATACTAGACAGAGGGTGTATTTAGGGACACTATTTGTATTGGGTTATATTGGTTGATTAGTTTGTAGGTGGAGTGTCTTGCTAAGATGTGAAAAACTTGAGTTTTGTCAATTTTGTCTTCCAAATATTTATGAGTTCCAAATTTAAGACATAAGATTATCTAACAAATGTACATCACTCTGACAAGCAGTTTTGAAAGAAAGTAGACATGTTTTAAAATAATAATCATCTAATGAAAATGTATAATGTGTTAGTTTATCATGATTTTTGTGTGAGAAATATTAAAAAATAAAGAATGAATTAGCCAAAAGTATAGTAGATGCCAAGAATTGATAAACACTTTAATTATACATTATATTTACAGAATATTTAAGAGTTTGCAAAGTCTTTTCACCTATACTACCTGAGCTGATGTTCAAATGAAACTCAATAGCCCCTATAGTAGGTTGAATTATGCTCACTCAAAGAACAACTTCTTCATTGAAAATACTTTTTTTCAATATACACACGGACCTTACCAGGTGGAATACACAGGAATCAAATCGACTACATCTGTAGAAAGAAACTATAGTAAAGCTCAATATCATCAGTCAGAACAAGGCCAGGGGCCCAAGGTGGAATAGCCCGTCAACTGTTCCTGTGAAAATTCAAGTTGAAGTTGATGAAAATTAGAACAAGTCCACAAGAGCCAAAGTATCACCCTGAGTATATCGTACCTGAATTTAGAGACCATCTCAAGAATAAATTTGATGCACTGAACACTAATGAGTGAAGACCTGAGGAGTTGTGGCATGACATCAATGACATCATACATGAAGAAAGAAATCACTAAAAAGACAGGAAAGAAAAAAAAAAGACCAAAATGGTATCAGAAGAGACCCTAAAAGTTGCTTTTGAACGTAGAGTAGCTAAAACTAAAGGAAGAAATGATGAAGTAAAAGAGATGAACAGAACATTTCAAAGGGCGGCTCGAGAAGACAAAGAATTATAATGTGCAAAGACGGAGATAGAATACCAAAAGAGAAGAACACAGTTGGCATTTTTTAAGCTGAAAGAACTGAAGAAAAAATTCAAGCCTCAGTTGCAATACAGAAGGGTTCTACAGGGAAAATATTAAATGATGCAGGAAGCATCAAAAGAAGATGGAAGGAATACACAGAATTACTGTACCAAAAATAATTGGTTGACATTCAAACATTTCGGGAAGTAGCATATAATTGAGAACCAATGGTATTGAAGGAAGAGGTCCAAGCTGCACCGAAACATTGGTGAAATACAAGGCTCCAGGTATTGATGGACTACTAATTGAGATGTTTCAAGAAATGGATACAGGAGAGGCATTGTTCGTTCATCTCTGCCAAGAAATTTGGAAGTCATTTTGGAAGAAATCCTCATTGTGCCCATTCCAAAGAAAGGTGATCCAACAGAATGTGAAAATTACCAGAAATATCATTAATATCACACACAAGTAAAATTTTTCTGAAGAACATTCAAAAGTAGTTGCAGCAGTACATCAGTAAGAAACGGCCAGAAATTCAAGCCAGATTCAGAAGAGGACATGGAACAAGGGATATCATTGCTGATGTCAGATGGATCATGGCTGAAAGCAAAGAATACCAGGAAGATGTTTACTTGTGTTTTATTGACCATGCAAAGGCATTTGACTGTGAGAATCACAACAAATTATAGATAACATTGAGAATGGGAATTCCAGAGCACTTAATTGTGCACATAAGGAGCCTTTACATAAATCAAGAGGTGGTAGTTTGAACAGAACAAGGGGATACTTCCTAGTTTAGTATAAGGAAAGATGTGTGTCAGGGTTGTGTGCTTTCACCATATTTATTCAATCTGTATGCTGAGTAAATAATTTAAGAAGCTGGACATATGAAGTAAAACAAGGTGCTAGGATTGGAGCAAGACTTATTAACAACCTGTGATATGCAGATGACACAACCTTTCTTGCTGAAAGTGAAGAGGACTTGAAGCACTTATTGATGAAGATCAAAGACCACAGCCTTCATAAACCTCAACATAAAGAAAACAAAAATCTTCATAACTGGACCAATAAGCAACATCATGATAAACAGGAAAAGACTGAATTTGTCAAGGATTTCATTTAACTTGGATCCATAATCAACACCCATGGATATAGCAGTCAAGAAATCAAATGATACATTCATTGCATTGGGAAAATCTGCTGCAAAAGACCTCTCTAAAGTGTTAAAAAGCAAAGATGTCACTTTAAGGAATAAGGTGTGCCTGACCCAAGCCATGGTGTTTTCAATTGCCTCATATGAATGTAAAAGCTGGATAGTGAATAATGAAAACCAAGGAAGAATTGATGCCTTTGAATTATGGTATTGGTGAAGACTATTGAATACACCATGGACTTCCAGTAGAACAAACAAGTCTGAGAAGTACGGACAGACTGCTCATTGGAAGCAAGGATGGTAAGACTTCATCTCACATACTTTGGGCATGTTATCAGAAGGGGCCAGTCCCTGAACAAGGACATCATGCTTGGTAGAGTGGAGGGTGATCAGAAAAGAGGAAGACCCTCAATGAGATGGATTGACACAGTGGCTGTAGCAATGGACTCAAGCATAACAATGATTGTGAGGACGTCAAGAACCAAGCCCTGTTTTGTTCTGTTATGCATCGGTTCAGTATGAGTTGGAAATGACTGGATGGCACCTAAAGACAAAAACAACAAAGATATATAGTCCTAATCCTTGGAATTTGTAAATGTGAGGTTCATGATGAAGAGATTGCCCTGGATTATTGGTTGGATGCTACATGTCATAACAAATGTTCTTTTAAGAGAGAGGGATAGAGAGATTTCATATAGAACAGGAAGAGGCAATGTTAGCATGGAGGCAGAGATTAAAATGATGTGTCCACAAGTCAAGTAATGCCAGCAGCCACAAGACTCTGGAACAGGCAAAAACTTGGTTCTCCTCTAGAGTCTCAAGAGGGAGTGTGGCCCTACTGACACTTTGATTTCAGACTTCTGACCTCCAGAACTGGGAGACAATAGATTTCAGTTGTTTCACCGCTCAGTTCGTGGTCATTTCTTACAGCAGCCTTGAATATTAAAACAGTGCCTTTTGGAGGTAGATTCTTGAAATAATAGCCTGGAACAAAGAGATTTCATGCCTCTGTTTGCTAATCATGCAATCATGCAAAAATATAAGAGACTCATGGAAAATTGCCTCCCCAACATTATCAGCCCACAGTTTTACACTGTAGGTGAAAGATAGGGGACTTGTGTTTAGTGTAAGAAATTTAATTTTTCAGCTTGTGTTTAGTGTTCAGTGTAAGAAACTTAATTTTTCAGCTTTGTTTAGTGTTTAATGTGAGTAAGAAATTTAATTTTTCTGCCAAATGGTCACATGTGATTGCTGGCTGCTGTATTGGACAGCTTAATCTATATGACATAAACATCTCCTTCATAAACACCCTCTTATCTTATTACATGTTAACCAAAAAAAAAAAAAAAAAGTTAGGAAAAAAAAACACAAATGGGCTCCATGAACAATATTCTAGAAGAACAATGATAATTTCTCACTGTACTGTAGATTTCAATAAATTGTAAGTTTCTGAAAATCATTTACTACACAGAGCAGGATAAAGTTCTAAAAAATATTTGTCATCCACAAACGGATAAGGGTGACAGAGAATGAAAGCCAAACTAAGAATTAAAGGTGTTTCTGATTATGAAAGGGCAATGTATGGAACAGAATCAATAGTCAAAGATAAAATAAATTTTAAAGACATCTCTCCTGAAGCTTGAAAGAATCACCAAGTCTGCAGGCCAAGAGAGCTCATTAAACTTTAGATCAACTTAATGAAAAGAGTCACTAAGAAAAATCTTCTTAAACTTTTCATAAAAGGTTAATGAAAAAATCCTACACTCACCCAAATTGCCTACAAAAGAACAAAAATCAAGCTGTTCTTAATTTTCTGTTTGCAGTAAAATATGCATGAAGCTAATACTGTCTGCAGAGTTCTGAGACAAGAGTTTCATGACCCCAAAAATCTAAAATAGCCTAATTGGTTTTGACATTTGAAGGAAAGAGAAAAACATTCTCAAAATACTCAAGGGCTCAGAAACATTACCCACCAGGAATATTTCTTGAAAATAATGATTGGAAAATAACTAAGCCAACTAAAACTTTAATGAAAATAAGAACACAAGATTGGAAAAATTCAAGCATTTAAAACCATTAAATAAAGTCACATCTAAAACTATTTCTGAGTTTTATTGTAAATCTGAAAGATAATGTCAACTTTATTAGTGTGAGAATACGTTATATGTAAAAAAAAAAAAAAAAAAAACGGCAAACTGAGTACTTAACTATATATTACCTTTACAAAACTCTCATACACAGAAGTGGGTAGAAAACAAAAAATGTACCCAATGCTTTCTAATCCATTTAATTGTTCAGAAAAATAATAAATGTTAAAAATACTTTTGAAAATTTTAATGGAGTATTTGTAAAATAAACAAAACTCCAGTAAGCATTAACTGTACTAGAGAAATGAAAGTAAAAAAAAAAAGTTGAACTTAGTAAAAGTTAAAAAAATCAAAAAAGTTAAAAGATCATGAAAAGTGGAAAGGATTATACTGAAGGGAAGTACGAGCAAACATATCTATTATGATAATAAACACAAATTTGTTTTTCCTTTGTTAAAAAATAAGGTCATAAATAAAAATCTGTACTGCTTATGTGAGTCAAGCTTAGAACAAAATTTCTGAGAAACGTCAAAAATGAAGATTGGTATAGTTTACCAAACAAATGCAAATGACTATCATTATTAATTTTAAGTAAAGTAAAATTCATAGCAAGAAGTACTAAGTGAGTAATTTGATATTCATAAAAGGTGCAATGTACAAAGAAAATGTAATATTTATGAAAGATTGTGGCACTGAAAAGTAAAGCAAACATTGAAAATTCAAGAAAACGATGATAGAAATAAAAATGTGCATTAATTTAACAAGGCTTTATTAGTTTTTTGACAATAGGTAGACAAAAATTCAATGATGACAGATGATTAAACAATGTAATTAATAAAGTGGAAAAAATTTAATTTTGTACCATAGGGAAAGATAATATTCCTACAATAAGCAGAAAGGAAAAATAAATAAATCATATGATCAATGGAAAGGAAGAATTCAAAATAATTACAATAAATAGAAGATATCAGTATATATTTAGAGAATCAAAGAATCTGTAGATTGACTCTCAAATTTTAAAATTTGCCTAAATGGCAGACCAAAAGTCAAATAAGCGAAAGCAAATAGCTGGCCTGTACAAAATCAAGAAATTGCATTCACAATAGTATTAAAAAAAATTCCTCAAAATAACTCTTAACAGGAAATACATGAGAACCATATACAAAAAAAAAAAAAAAAGATAAAGAATCATACCCATTTACACAGTGTTAATAAAAAAATCACTTGAAGAAGCATATTGTGAGGAAGGTTGTTTACTTTAAATTCACTTACATGATTAATGAGCCCTCCATTAATGTTTTAATGGATTTCTTTTACAACGGAACAATTCTAGAATTAAAATCAAAGAAAAATACCACAGAAAATATTGAAACAAAGTTGATGAATAACACCTCTACTTTTCTTTCCGAATAACACTATAGTGTTTCAAACATAAAGATATTACTGCAAAAAAAAAATTAAGTAATTAAGTAATGGAACAGAATATGTACCACTTGATGAAGACATTAAAATACATGATAAAGTACAGATGTTAAACAAGGGTTGAATAATCTTACAGAAGAATTCTGGATAATTGGCCATTTGAAAGCAATCGTACTTGACTCTTACCTGAAATCGAACATGAAAATAAAACCAAGAAACATTACAATATTAAGTGTAAAACTTTAGATTATAAAAACAAGGTGAACTTATTATCCTTAATGTATAAAAATTATATAAACATGTATAAACGTAATATAAAATTAAGTTTATATATGTTTCATATATAATTTAATAAATTCTATTACTCCAAGTGAACAAATAACAAAAATTTTCTACTCAGAAAAATAGATACCATATATACAACCAATAAAACTACAGAAAACATTTCTCTACTACACGAATAAATAAAAACTAAAATTAAAATATATTATTATTGGAACTGGTTCACTATAATCACATGAGCCCTTAAAAGGAGAAGAGGGAGGCAGAAAAGTCAGTAGAAGAGATGGGATAGAAAAAGAGGCCCCAGAGATGAGGCAGAACGGAATTCAGAGAAATTAAAACCAAAGTACCAAAAACCAAACCCATTGCCGTTGAGTCAATTTCGACTCATAGTGACTCTACAGGATGGAATAGAACTATCCCATAAGGTTTCCAAGGCTGTAATTTTACAGAAGAGATTGCCACACTTTACTCCCGTGAGGTGGCTTTGAACTGCTAACCTTTTGGTTAGCAGCTGAATGCTCAACCACTATGCCACCAGGGCTCCTTTCTACTCTGTCATATAGGGTCACTATGCATTGAAATCAACTCTACAGCAATGGCCAGAGAGTTTAGAATTATGAAGAGGACTTGACCTTCTTTTGCAGGCTTTGAGGATAAAGAAAGGGTTCCAACGAAAATATTTGAGTGGCTTCAAAGCTGAGAACCACCCCAAGGATGGTCACCAAGGAATCAGGGACCTCGGCCCTACAACTGCATGGAAGTGAGTTTTGCCAACAACCTGAATGAGCTTGGTTCTGGGTTTATTTCCAGAGCCTCCAGAAGGAAACAGTCCTGCTGATACCTTGATTTCAGCCTTGTGAAGCAAAGAGCAGAGAATCAGCTAAACCACAGAAGTGCCTAGACTTATGACTTACGGAACCCTGCAGTAGTAAATGTGTATTGTTTTATGTTTCTAAATTTGCAGTCATTTGTTACAGCAGCAATGGTAAACTAATACAAATAGAAACATAAAAGTTTCTCTTGACTATTTGGCAGAGATTAAACACACAACCAAATAAACAAAATCATTGCTAGTAAAGATTCATTGATGACCGGCAACTATACTTACTACTGGAAATATATGTCATTTATTTCAGATTTTCCAGACACCAATTTGACAATAGCTCTCCAGAGCTTTAAAGATGTCCATAGTCTGTAATGTGCAAACTCTTTGGAAATCTGCCCTTAGGACCTGTATTAGAGCTATGGACCATGATTAAAACAGGGTATTATTCATAACAGCAAACATTTGGAAGCCACCTTTATTCCAAAATAAACAAATTATGATAACTCAGTTGGGATATATAGAAGGCAAAAACGTCATACTTTCAAAATGATTAAAATATCTGAATATAGTAAAAATATACTGCTAAATTAAAAAATGTGCTTCAAAAAATAAACAAACCCTGTCATATTTATCTAAAGATACCTGCTCTTGCACACACTCACACACACACAAAGAGATTGTGAATATATCCAAGTGTTAATAGTGGATATTTCCTGGTGAAAGAAATATTACTGTATTAAATATTCTGATTTATAATTTTCCCCTTTTTCAAAATTTTCTGCAGTCATATGAACTATTGTTGTAGCAAGAAAAATATTAAGAACCATACATGCTATTCCGCACAACTGAAATATAAAAGTTACATGTGTGATAAGTATTTAAGCTATTAAATATATTAAACTTTAAAAATATTATGCATTCCACGTGGTATTTACTTTTTTTCTTTTGTATTTTCCATCGGCAAATATTGATTATATGGTGGTAACACTTGATAATTTAGAAATATATCTTTCACTTCTAATTAATTTTAGTTTCTCCCGGATTTGTAATCAATGTTTCCTTTTATGTTTATTTATTGGCATATGATATCAACACAAATTTATGTTCCTTTTTATATTACATAAACACATTTAAATAGTTTTAATATTAACTCTTTCCAGATGATCAAACATCATAAATTTCAAAGTTAACTGGATACTGGCTATGTGTTTATTGTTGAAAAAAAAAAAGGTACTTCATTTAACGCAAACTAAAAAACCCCAAACAAAAAATAGACTTTAGCATGTTCCTTGTAATCATGGAAGTGAAAGTGTATTTCCCCTTCTGTCTTAGAAATTTCAGCTTCACAAACACGTTCATATATATATACTTCATTTTTAGTGATGTTAGAATTGAAGTCATAATCCACAGACTCCAAAATAATGGCTGCCTAAAACAACTGACATTGGGCATCACTCACAAGACACACACACAAAAAAGAATCCAGGATCACCAGAAATAAATATTCATAATACTGAAAATACATCCAAAATTATCAACCATGTGAAGAACCATGAAAATGGTGTAAATTCTCAGAGAGAAGAAAATCAGTTGCGGTCAACCCCAAGGCCTCACAGTTGTTTGAACTAGCAATGTTTGTCTCTGTTACAGATAGGGTCGTTATGAGTCGGAACCAACTCGATGGCACCTAACAACAACAACAATGTTATAACCACAAGAGTCCCTGGGTGATGATTACACAACTGTTACAATTGTCAAAATCCATCACACTGTACATTTAAAATGTGAATTTTATTGTATGTAAATTATACCTTAATAAATCTGATAAAAAAATGTATGATTCGAGATAATTTTCATCCAGTAAGAACAGATTTGAA
The DNA here is from genome assembly GCF_030014295.1 of Loxodonta africana. Classification (NCBI taxonomy): domain Eukaryota; kingdom Metazoa; phylum Chordata; class Mammalia; order Proboscidea; family Elephantidae; genus Loxodonta; species Loxodonta africana. Next base: position 39,594,027 of record NC_087349.1, read on the forward strand.
TTACTTATTGAAGAGCTACGGCTGCTAACCAAAAGGTTGGCAGTTTGATTCCAGCAGGCGCTCCTTGGAAACCCTACAGGGCAGTTCTGCTCTGTCCTACAGGGTTGTTACGAGTCAGAATCCACTCCAAAGCAATTGTTTTTTTTTTTTTTTAATTGAAAGATCGTGTCACATAACAGGGGAAATTGACTTAAAGCAACAACGATTTTATTACTGCATTGGACTGTAAGGAAAAATTTTTCTTTGTGTGGTCAGGTAAAGAGAGAAAGTAGTTTTTCAGGGGAAAAAAATAGATAGTACTCTTATTTCCCATCAGCTATTTTTAATGGCCGGCGGTCAAGGAAATGGCTCAAAAAAAAAAAAAAAAAAAAAAAAGTGTTGCACTGAGGCTTTCTATTAAGCCAAGCTCTTCTTCAGGAATGGAGACTATTAATGGGCAAAGTATTTTGAATATGCAAGAAATCAGGAAATGTTATTTCTATTAATTATTTTGAGGTGACAAATAGATGTCAAACTTCAACGAGGCAATAGATGATTACGGAAACGATATAAAAAAGGCAGGTGGGTGCTCTGAATTACTTTATCTAGAAATTAAAACCAACGGAAGGATTAGGATAATATGCTATATTTGTGAGTTTTTGCTGCCTAAAAAACAACCTCAAAATCTTATTGGCTTACAAAAAAAAAAAAAAAAAACCCAAAGCGGAACACGTTTTTGTCAGCGAAAGGACTGCAGGTCAGTGGAGATTAAGCTGATCTTGGCTGGATGCACCTAGGCCTGATTGGCTACGGGCTGCAAATTGGGTTCGGGCTGGCTCCACTCGTTTCATTTTGGAGCAAGGGGCTACTTTGAGCATATTATTCCTGTGGCGGGTCACAGGAGGTACAAGTGATTCAAATAACACAAGATCATTTAAAGATTTTGCTCACATCATGTCTGTCCATATTTTATTGGTCAAAACAAGTCACTTGGCCATATCTAAAGTGAAGCAGAGAAGTCATTCCACTTCAAGGAAGAGGTGAGGTGACTGCAAGGTTTGCTTAACGATCATCCAGTCTATTACATATGGCCTGGAAAATTATATATCTCTATATATGGTTCAATTATATATCTATATATATATGATTCAATTAACAAAAGTTGGTAGAGGAAAGCAGGAGAATAATTTTCTTCTAGTAGCTCATGGTGAAAAGGAATTATTTAAGGGCAATGAATCAAGTAATTGAAATATAGGCATAAATAACAGAACAAAGTAAACGCTATTGTTTTATCAACTTTGGAAATTGAAGAGGGGGAAGAAAAAATGTTCATGTTACTGTATGAACTTAAAAAATAATGCCTATAAGAATTAATTGATATATGTATATATATAAAGCATTATCAATTCGAGAAGCATTTTGGTGATGTATTTAAAAATATGCATTTTAGCACCAGATTGACTGGGTTAAAATTCCAGCTCTATCATCTAATAACTGTATGATATGGAGCAAGTTAATTAATATCCCAATATCTCAATTTTCTTCTACATTATGGGGATAATAAAAGCACTTACTTAAACGATACTGTGAAAATTAAATTATTGTTTGTAAAGCACTCATATGTACCATGTAAATATTTGCTAAATCAAATGAATAAAAATAATAACTGCAATTACCAAACTACAAAACTTCCTAAATACAAGAATGCTTTACACACACGCAGACACACACACACCCCAAAAAGATAAAATCAGACCACATACTGAAATTCTTATTTAAAATAGTCTAAAAATTAAAAATAATAATAGAACAGAATTAAGAACAAGCGCATCTACCACATAAATAATTGTAAATGGGTTAATGAAACTTACAGAAAGAAGTGTTTCAATTTTATTACCAAATAAAACACTATTTGCTCTTGAATAGAAGAGATATATTTAAGTTAATGTGATTCATGAAGATTAAAAATAAAGGTGTATGTAGAAATATAGTAATCAAATATAAGCCAAAAGAGAGTAATTTCCGTTCTAAATATTGAAATTTAGGCCAGAACACATTGAGTAAGGAAGGACATTCTAAAATATTTCTATTTTTCATATAGTTACAGTAGTTTCAAGTATTTATGCATTGAGATCAAAGGCTACTACAGCCTTCAGTATGGATTATACCTCAACATAAAGAAAACAAAATCTTTACAACTGGAGCAATAAGCAACATCATGAAAAATGAAGAAAACAGTGGAGTTGTCAAAGATTTCATTTTACTTGGATCCAAAATCAACACCAAAGGAAGCAGCAATCAAGAAATCAAATGATGCAATGCATTGGGCAAATCTGCTGCAAAAGACATCTTCAAAGTGTTAAAAAGCAAAGATGTCGCTTTGAGGACTAAGGTGTCCTGACCCAAGTCATGGTATTTTCAATTGCCTCATATGCTTGTGAAAGCTGGACAATGAATAAGGAAGACAGAAGGAGAATTGATGCCTCTGAATTATGGTGTTGGTGAAGACTATTGAATAATACCATGGATTGCCAGAAGAATGAACAAATCTTTCTTGAAAGAAGTACAGCCTGAATGTTCCTTGGAAGCGAGGATGGTGAGACTTTGTCTTACTTACTTTGGACATGTTATCAGGAGGGACCAGTCACTGGAGAAGAACATTATGCTTGGTAAAGAAGATCAGCAAAAGAGAGAAAGACTCACAATGAGATGGATTGACACAGTGGCTGCAACAATGGGTCAAACATAGCAACCAGGGATGGATTACCCAATAAACAATGTAACCATGTGCTTAGGACATTAACAGAACAGGGGCACCAGTTGTCCAACGCAAAAACCCATAGATGCCAAGCAGACAGGACACAAGGAAAAGCAAGTGCTGCAGTGGAAGGGAGCTGGCAGGGCAATGAATGAAACTGCTACCAGTGTGTGAGAATGTGTTGGACAGAAAAAAAGTTCACACAGGGTGGCAAGGGCACACATGGGCAAAGTTATTTAGGCTATGAAGCCCCTGCCACTTCAACAACTGTGTTGACACCTGTCTCCTACAGTTCCCTCACCTTTAATTGAAACTCCTTATCTTGGCTAGTCCCTTGGAAGTATACTTTTTCTTTCTAATAAATAGAGGTGGGAGTGGGCTGTTGAGTCTAACTCTGGATACGTTCACCCAATATGCACCTGGATCCAACATGAGTGCTTACTGGGCAAGGACAGGTTATAATAATAGATAACATGTCTCTGATCTATTTTGAGAGAAGTGTCTTAAACATCTGAGTCTGCTGATCCAGCAACTCCAGCCAGGTGGAACAACCTGATCTATTTTGAGAGAAGTGTCTTAAACATCTGAGTCTGCTGATCCAGCAACTCCAGCCAGGTGGAACAACAATGTTCTTTGCCATGATACAAACTCAAGGCTATGCTCTTGCATATGTCCTGGTAAACAACCAATGGGAACCCCAGTTCCAGATGATGCTCAGAAGTGAGGGAACTTCAATAAGTCAACAGTGAAATGAATTTAATCAAGTTACTTTTATTGAGCTTCAAGTGAACGTTTACAAATCAAGTCAGTCTGTCACATACAAGTTTACATACGTCTTACTCCGTACTCCCACTTGCTCTCCCCCTAATGAGTCAGCCCTTCCAGTCTCTCCTTTCGTGACAATTTTGCCACCTTCCCACTCTCTCTATCCTCCCATCCCCCCTCCAGACATGAGATGCCAACACAATCTCAAATGTCCACCTGATATAATTAGCTCACTCTTCATCAGCATGTCTCTCCTACCCACTGTCCAGTTCCTTTCATGTCTGATGAGTTGTCTTCGGGCATGGTTCCTGTCCTGTGCCAACAGAAGGTCTGGGGACCATGGCCGCCAGGATTTCTCTAGTCTCAGTCAGACCATTAAGTATGGCCTTTTTATGAGAATTTGGGGTCTGCATCCCACTGATCTCCTGCTCCCTCAGGGGTTCTCTGTTGTGCTCCCTATCAGGGCAGTCATCGATTGTGGCCAGGCACCAACTAGTTCTTCTGGTCTCGGGATGATGTAGGTCTCTAGTTCATGTGGCCCTTTCTGTCTCTTGGGCTCTTAGTTGTTGTGTGACCTTGGTGTTCTTCATTCTCCTTTGCTCCAGGTGGGTTGAGATCAATTGATGCATCTTAGATGGCCACTTGTTAGCATTTAAGACCCCAGATGCCACATTTCAAAGTGGGATGCAGAATGTTTTCATAATAGAATTATTTTGCCAAATGACTTAGAAGTCCCCTTAAACCATGGTCCCCAAACCCCCGCCCTTGCTCCGCTGATCTTTGAAACATTCATTTTATCCCGGAAACTTCTTTGCTTTTGGTCCAGTCCAATTGAGCTGACCTTCCATGTATTGAGTGTTGTCTTTCCCTTCACCTAAAGCAGTTCTTATTTACTAATTAATCAATAAAAAACCCTCTCCCACCCTTCCTCCCTCCCCCCCTCGTAACCACAAAAGTATGTGTTCTTCTCAGGTTTACTATTTCTCAAGATCTTATAATAGAGGTCTTATACAATATTTGTCCTTTTGCCTCTGACTAATTTCGCTCAGCATAATGCCTTCCAGGTTCCTCCATGTTATGAAATGTTTCACAGATTCATCACTGTTCTTTATCAATGCGTAGTATTCCATTGTGTGAATATACCACAATTTATTTACCCATTCATCCGTTGATGGACACCTTGGTTGCTTCCAGCTTTTTGCTATTGTAAACAGAGCTGCAATAAACATGGGTGTGCATATATCTGTTTGTGTGAAGGCTCTTGTAACTCTAGGGTATATTCCGAGGAGTGGGATTTCTGGGTTGTATGGTAGTTCTATTTCTAACTGTTTAAGATAACACCAGATAGATTTCCAAAGTGGTTGTACCATTTTACATTCCCACCAGCAGTGTATAAGAGTTCCAATCTCTCCGCAGCCTCTCCAACATTTATTGTTTTGTGTTTTTTGGATTAATGCCAGCCTTTTTTTTTTTGTTGGAGTGAGATGGAATCTCATCGTAGTTTTAATTTGCATTTCTCTAATGGCTAATGATTGAGAGCATTTTCTCATGTATCTGTTAGCTGCCTGAATATTTTCTTTAGTGAAGTGTGTGTTCATATCCTTTGCCCACTTCTTGATTGGGTTGTGTGTCTTTTTGTGGTTGAGTTTTGACAGAATCATGTAGATTTTAGAGATCCGGTGCTGGTCTGAGATGTCATAGCTGAAAATTCTTTCCCAGTCTGTAGGTGGTCTTTTTACTCTTTTGGTGAGGTCTTTAGATGAGCATAGGTGTTTGATTTTTAGGAGCTCCTAGTTATCGGGTTTCTCTTCATCATTTTTGGTAATGTTTTGTATTCTGTTTATGCCTTGTATTAGGGCTCCTAGAGTTGTCCCTGTTTTTTCTTCCATGATCTTTATCGTTTTAGTCTTTATGTTTAGGTCTTTGATCCACTTGGAGTTAGTTTTTGTGCATGGTGTGAGGTATAGGTCCTGTTTCATTCTTTTGCAAATGGATATCCAGTTATGCCAACACCATTTGTTAAAAAGACTGTCTTTTCCCCATTTAGCTGACTTTGGGCCTTTGTCAAATATCAGCTGCTCATACGTGGATGGATTTATATCTGGGTTCTCAATTCTGTTCCATTGGTCTATGTGCCTGTTGTTGTACCAGTACCAGGCTGTTTTGACTACTGTGGCTGTATAATAGCTTCTGAAATCAGGTAGAGTGAGGCCTCCCACTTTCTTCTTCTTTTTCAGTAATGCTTATCCGAGGCTTCTTTCCCTTCCGTATGAAATTGGTGATTTGTTTCTCTATCACCTTAAAAAATGACATTGGAATTTGGATCGGAAGTGCATTGTATGTATAGATGGCTTTTGGTAGAATAGACATTTTTACTATGTTAAGTCTTCCTATCCATGAGCAAGGTATGTTTTTCCACTTAAGTATGTCCTTTTGAATTTCTTGTAGTAGAGCTTTGCAGTTTTCTTTGTATAGGTCTTTTACATCCTTGGTAAGATTTATTCCTAAGTATCTTATCTTCTTGGGGGCTACTGTGAACGGTATTGATTTGGTTATTTCCTCTTCGGTGTTCTTTTTGTTGATGTAGAGGAATCCAAGTGATTTTTGTATGTTTATTTTATAACCTGAGACTCTTCCAAACTCTTCTATTAGTTTCAGTAGTTTTCTGGAGGATTCCTTAGGGTTTTCTGTGTATAAGATCATGTCATCTGCAAATAGAGATAATTTTACTTCCTCCTTGCCAATCCGGATGCCTTTTATTTCTTTGTCTAGCCTAATTGCCCTGGCTAGGACTTCAAGTACGATGTTGAATAAGAGCGGTGATAAAGGGCATCCTTGTCTGGTTCCCGTTCTCAAGGGAAATGCTTTCAGGTTCTCTCCATTTAGAGTGATATTGGCCGTTGGCTTTGCATAGATGCCCTTTATTATGTTGAGGAATTTTCCTTCAATTCCTATTTAGGTAAGAGTTTTTATCATAAATGGGTGTTGGACTTTGTCAAATGCGTTTTCTGCATCAATTGATAAGATCATGTGGTTTTTGTCTTTTGTTTTATTTATGTGATGGATTACATTAATGGTTTTTCTGATATTAAACCAGCCTTGCATACCTGGTATAAATCCCACTTGATCAGGGTGAATTATTTTTTTGATGTGTTGTTGGATTCTATTGGCTAGAATTTTGTTGAGGATTTTTGCATCAATGTTCATGAGGGATATAGGTCTATAATTTTCTTTTTTTGTAATGTCTTTACCTGGTTTTGGTATCAGGGAGATGGTGGCTTCATAGAATGAGTTGGGTAGTATTCCATCTTTTTCTATGCTTTGGAATACCTTCAGAAGTAGTGGTGTTAACTCTTCTCTGAAAGTTTGGTAGAACTCTGCAGTGAAGCCGTCCGGGCCAGGGCTTTTTTTTGTTGGGAGTTTTTTGATTACCGTTTCAATCTCTTTTTTTGTTATGGGTCTATTTAGCTGTTCTACTTCTGAATGTGTTAGTTTAGGTAGGTAGTGTTTTTCCAGGAATTCATCCATTTCTTCTAGGTTTGCAAATTTGTTAGAGTAGAATTTTTCGTAATAATCTGGTATGATTCTTTTAATTTCAGTTGGTTCTGTTGTGATGTGGTCTTTTTCGTTTCTTATTCGGGTTATTTGTTTCCTTTCCTGTATTTCTTTAGTCAGTCTAGCCAATGGTTTATCAATTTTCTTAATTTTTTCAAAGAACTAGCCTTTGGCTTTGTTAATTCTTTCAATTGTTTTTCTGTTCTCTAATTCTTTTTAAAAAAAATTCTTTTAGTTCAGCTCTAATATTTATTATTTGTTTTCTTCTGGTGCCTGATGGATTCTTTTGTTGCTCACTTTCTATTTGTTCAAGTTGTAGGGACAGTTCTCTGCTTTTGGCTCTTTCTTCTTTTTGTATGTGTGCATTTATCGATATAAATTGACCTCTGAGCACTGCTTTTGCTGTGTCCCAGAGGTTTTGATAGGAAGTATTTTCATTCTCGTTGCTTTCTATGAATTTCCTTATTCCCTCCTTGATGTCTTCTATAACCCAGTCTTTTTTCAGGAGGGTATTGTTCAGTTTCCAAGTATTTAATTTCTTTTCCCTAGTTTTTCTGTTCTTGATTTCTAGTTTTATTGCCTTGTGGTCTGAGAAGATGCTTTGTAATATTTCGATGTTTTGGACTCTGCAAAGATTTGTTTTATGACCTAATATGTGGTCTATTCTAGAGAATGTTCCATGTGCGCTAGAAAAAAAAGTATACTTTGCAGCAGTTGGGTGGTGAGTTCTGTATAAGTCAATGAGGTCAAGTTGGTTGATTGTTGTAATTAGGTCTTACGTGTCTCTATTGAGCTTCTTACTGGATGTCCTGTCCTTCTCCGAAAGTGGTGTGTTGAAGTCTCCTACTATAATTGTGGAGGTGTCTATCTCACTTTTCAATTCTGTTAAAATTTGATTTATGTATCTTGCAGCCCTGTCATTGGGTGCATAATATTTAATATGGTTATGTCTTCCTGCTCAATTGTCCCTTTTATCATTATGTAGTGTCCTTCTTTATCCTTTGTGGTGGATTTAAGTCTAAAGTCTAAGTTTGTCAGAAATTAATATTGCTACTCCTCTTCTTTTTTGCTTATTGTTTGCTTGATATAGTTTTTTCCATCCTTTGAGTTTTAGTTTGTTTGTGTCTCTAAGTAAGTCTAAGGTGTGTCTCTTGTAGGCAGCATATAGACGGATCGTGTTTCTTTATCCAGTCCGAGACTGTCTCTTAATTGGTGCATTTAGTCCATTTACATTCAGTGTAATTATAGATAAATAAGTGTTTAGTGTTGTCATTTGGATACCTTTTTATGTGTGTTGTTGACAATTTCATTTTTCCACATACTTTTTTGTGCTGAAACGTTTTCCTTATTAAATTGTGAGATCCTCGTTTTCGTAGTGTTTGACTTTATGTTTTTTGTCGTTACATTTTTCTTGGCTTTTATCTTGAGTTATGGAGTTGTTATACCTCTTTGTGGTTACCTTATTATTTACGCCTATTTTTCTAAGTAAAAACCTAACTTGTATTGTTCTATATTGCCTTGTATCACTCTCCATATGGCAGTTCTATGCCTCCTGTATTTAGTCCCTCTTTTTGATTATTGTGATTTTTTACATATTGACTTCTGTGATTCCCTGTTAAGAGTATTTTTTTTAAAATTAATCTTAATTTGTTTCTGTGATTTCCCTATTTGTGTTGATATCAAGATGTTCTGTTTTGTGACCTTGCGTTGTGCTGGTATCTGATATTATTGGTTTTCTGACCAAACAATATCCTTTAGTATTTCTTGTAGCTTTGGTTTGGTTTTTGCAAATTCTCTAAACTTGTGTTTATCTGTAAATATCTTAATTTCGCCTTCATATTTCAGAGAGTTTTGCTGGATATATGATCCTCGGTTGGCAGTTCTTCTCCTTCAGTGCTCTGTATATGTCGTCCCATTCCCTTCTTGCCTGCATGGTTTCTGCTGAGTAGTCTGAACTTATTCTTATTGATTCTCCCTTGAAGGAAACCTTTCTTTTCTCCCTGGCTGCTTTTAAAATTTTCTGTTTGTCTTTGGTTTTGGCGAGTTTGATGATAATATGTCTTGGTGTTTTTCTTTTTGGATCAATCTTAAATGGGGTTCGATGAGGATCTTGGATAGATATCCTTTCGTCTTTCATGATGTCAGGGAAGTTTTCTGTCAGGAATTCTTCAACTATTTTCTCTGTGTTTTCTGTCCTCCCTCTCTGTTCTGGGACTCCAATCACACGCATTATCCTTCTTGATAGAGTCCCACATGATTCTTAGGGTTTCTTCATTTTTTTTAATTCTTTTATCTGATTTTTTTTTCAGCTATGTTGGTGTTAATTCCCTGGTCCTCCAGATGTCCCAGTCTGCATTCCAATTGCTCGAGTCTGCTCCTCTGACTTCCTATTGCGTTGTCTAATTCTGTAATTTTATTGTTAATCTTTCGGATTTCTACATGCCGTCTCTCTATGGATTCTTGCAACTTATTAATTTTTCCACTATGTTCTTGAATAATCTTTTTGAGTTCTTCAACAGTTTTATCAGTGTGTTCCTTGGCTTTTTCTGCAGTTAGCCTAATTTCGTTTGTGATGTCTTGAAGCATTCTGTAAATTAGTTTTTTATATTCTGTATCTGATAATTCCAGGATTGTATCTTCATTTGGGAAAGATTTTGATTCTTTTGTTTGGGGGGTTGGAGAAGCTGTCATGGTCTGTTTCTTTATGTGGTTTGATATGGACTGCTGTCTCTGAGCCATCACTGGGAAACTAGTTTTTCCAGAAAATCCGCTAAAAAAAATGCAGTCAGATCCCTATCAGAATTGCCTTTGGGTTATAAGCGCCACCTTGTTCCCTGTAAAGATGAAAGTCTGAGATTTGGATTATATATGCTTGGCTGTAGCTGGTTCTGTGTTTTTAGTCCAATTAGGGGTGGATTTTTGGTCCCTGGGTTTTTTGTTGTTGTTGTTGTTCCTTCTCTCAGGCGAAAAGAGTGGGTTAGGAAAAGACCAAAAGAAAAAAAAAAGGGCGGGGGGAAGCAAAGCCGCCGCGGAGCCGGAGCTGAAGCTCAGATTACTTTTTAACTGTATAGCATTTACATATAGTTATGTCCTAAGTTTTGTAAACAATAACATTTATAACTTTAAAATATGTTTGGCATATATGCAGATGCAATCTAGCATACATTTAATATAACACTAACATGGATAATAATTTAATATAATATTAACATTGCAAATGTACAAAAATACTGGAAATATTCATATTTACCTAACATGAAATGTTTTAATTTATGTATCAAGTAAGTTTCATTTTCTTTTGTTGTGTGAGGCACAGTGCTTGATATTACTCTACATATCTTAATAAACAAGGTATTAGCCAAATCATGAGGATGAAAAATTCAATATTTGTTTATTGTGTGCAGTATGTTTTTCTTTTGCAACAATGTGTGTGTTTCTAAATTTGTCTTCCAAGAAAGCAACAAAGGACGTTTATCAGGACATCGTATTTATATTTTGTCATAATATTTACGTATCTCTCCTTAAGGAAATTCAACAATTCCTCAAAGAAATAAATAAAAATAATATAAACTTATTTTATTTTCCTTTTCCCTTTAGACTGAGTTTCTTTTAAGAAATTGATTGACATTACTATGACTTGCAAAACAAACGTTCATCAAGAAGTTGTGCTATTGTTACATCAATTATGTACATATTTCTGAATATGGGAGCTCAACAATCCTACAAAGAAATAAAATGACATTTTATAAATTTTGTATACTCCAACAATTACGTTTTCCTTTTCATTTTGGACTGATCAGGTATATTGAGTAAACCTCACACTCGATTCTCTCCCATCAACCACATACGATGCGCAAATGGCACTATAATCACTTTGCTTTTGACTTATCTGGTCCTGTCCTGCACAAAGTGAACCAAAACGTGTCTTCAGATTCTTTTATTTGCGTCATCCTCTTTGTGATCACTCTCACCCTCACTGAGAATCAGTAGGATTTCAATGAACTATGAAGGTGCGCCATCAAAGGATGGAGCATAAATGTACAAGTTTTTAACCATTATTTGAAGATGAAAACACTCCTGGAGATCTGCAAATGCCCCACTAACAAACATCATATAACAAATGAATGAAATTATTTCTAACTGCCTTGTAAGTACTATTTCTTTTGACTGTCTCAGACCTGAAGAACAAAATTACATGTTCCAAATCAAATTTTTTTACTTACTAATTTTCAAAACCCCCAAGTGTCTGTCAGTTTTTCACTGTGGGGGCTTGCGTATTGCTGTGGTGCTGGAAACTATGCCACGGGTATTCAAATACCAGCAGGGTCACCCATGGTAGACAGGTTTCATCTGAACTTCCAGACTAAGACAGACTAGGAAAAAGGACCCAGTGGTTTACTTCTGAAAAGAATTAGCCGATGAAAACTTTATGAATAGCAGCAGAACATTGTCTGATATAGTGCTGAAAGATGAGCCCCTCAGGTTGGAAGGCATTCAAGGCATGACTGGGGAAGAGCTGCTTCCTCAGAGTAGAGTCAACTGTAATGACATGGGTGGAGTCATGCTTTCAGGACCTTCATTTGCTAATGTGACATGATTCAAAATGAGAAGAAACAGCTACAAACATCCATTGATAATCAGAAAGTGGAATATACAAAGTATGACTCTGGAAAAATTGAAAATAGTCAAAAATCAAATGGTACACATAAACATCGCATTAGTGAGCTAAAATGGACTGGTATTGGGCATTTTGAATTGCACAATCATACGGTCTACTATGCCGGGAATGGCATCACACTTATTGTCAAAAATAACATTTCAAGATCTATACTGAAATACAACACTGTCAGTGATGGGATAATAATATCAGTACTGCTACAAGGAAGTCCAGTTAATACCACTATTATTCAAATTTATGCACCAATCACTAAGGCGAAAGATGAGGAAACTGAAGCTTTTTACCAAATTCTGCAGTCTGAACTTGATAAAACATGCAATCAGGATGCATTGACAATTACTGGTGATTGGAATGCAAAAGCTGGAAACAAAGAAGAACTGGTAGTTGGAAAATTTGGCCTTGGTGATAGAAATGATGCCTGAGATTGCATGATAGAATTTTGTAAGACCAATGACTTCTTCATCGCAAATACCTTTTTTCAACAACATAAACAGTGACTATACACATGGACCTCATCGGATGGAATACACAGGGATCAAATCGACAACATCTGTGAAAAGAGATGATGGAAAAGCTCAATATCATCAGGTAGAACAAGGCCAGGGGCTGGTTGTGGAACAGACCATCAATTGCTCACATGCAAGTTCAAGTTGAAACTGAAGAAAATTAGAACAAGTCCACAAGAAACAATGTACAACCTTGAGCATATCCCACCTGAATTTAGAGTCCAACCCAAGAATTGATTTGATGCACTGAACACTTATGACCAAAGACCAGATGAGTTGTGGAATGACATCAAGGACATCATACATGAAGAAAGCAAGAGGTCATTAAAAAGAAAGGAAAGACCAAAATGGATATGAGAAAGAGACTCTGAAACTTGGTATTGAAGGTTGACTTGCTAAATCGAAAGGAAGAAATGATGAAGTAAAAGAGCTGAACAGAAGATTTCAAAGGGAGGTTTGAGAAGACAAAGTAAAGTACTATAATGACACGTGCAAAGACTTGGAGATAGAATACCAAAAGAGAAGAACATGCTCAGCATTTCTCAAGCTGAAAGAACTGAAGAAAAAACTCAAGCCTCCAGTTGCAATATTGAAGGATTCTACAGTAAAAGTATTGAACGATGCAGGAAGCATCAAAAGAAGATGGAAGGAATACACAGAGTCACTGTACCAAAAAGAATTGGTTGACTTTCAACCATTTCCAGTGGTAGCATATGAACAGGAATCGATGATACTGAAGGAAAAGGTCCAAGCTGCACTGAAGGCATTGGCAAAAAACAAAACTCCAGGAATTGACGGAATACCAACTGAGATGTTTCAACAAATGGATGCAGCTCTAGAAATGCTCAGTTATCTATGCCAAGAAATTTGGAAGACAGCTACCTGGCCAACTGATTGGAAGAGATCCATATTTATGCCTATTCCCAAGAAAGGTGATCCAACTGAATGAGGAATTTATTGAACAATATCATTAATATCACACACAAGTAAAATTTTGCTGAAGATCATTCAAAAAAGATCGCAGCAGTACATCAATAGGGAACTGCCAGAAATTCAAACCGGATACAGAAGAGGATGTGGAATGAGGGATAACATTGCTGATGTCAAATGAATCCTGGCTGAAAGCAGAGAATACCAGGAAGATGTTTACCTTTGTTTTATTGACTGTGCAAAGGCATTTGACTGTGTGGATCATAATGAATTATGGATAACATTGCAAAGACTGGGAATTCCAGAGCTCTTAAATGTTCTCTGAGGAACGTGTACATAGACCAAGAGGCAGTCATTTGAACAGAACAAGGGGCTACTGCGTGGTTTATAGTCAAGAAAGGTGTGAACCAGGATCGTATCCTTTCACCAAACTTATTCATTCTGTTTGCTGAGCTGGCCTATGAGAAGAACAGGGCACCGGGATTGGAGGAAGACTCATTAACAACCTTCGATACGCAGATGACACAATCTTGCTTGCTGAGAGTGAAGAGGACTTGAAGCACTTACTGATGAAGATCAAAGACCACAGCCTTCATTATAGATTGTACTTCAACATAAAGAAAGCAAAAGTCCTCACAACTGGACCAATAAGCAACAACATGATAAAAGGAGAAAAGATTGAAGTTGTCAAAGATTTCATTTTACTTGGATCCACAACCAACATCCATGGAAGCAGCAGTTAAGAAATCAAAAGACACATTTCATTCGGCAAATCTGTTGCTAAAGACCTCTTTAAAGTGTTGAAAAGCAAAGATGTCACCTTGAAGACTAAGATGTGCTGCTGACCCAAGCAATGGTGTTTTCAGTAGCCTCATATGCATGTGAAAGCTGGACGATGAATGGGGAAGACTGAATCAGAATTGACACCCTTGAATTGTGGTGTTGATGAAGAATATTGACTATACCATGGACTGTCAAAAGAATGAACAAATCTGTCTTGGAAGGAGTACGACCAGAATGCTACTTAGAAGCAAGAATGGCAAGATTACTTCTTACATACTTTGGACATGTTTTCAGGAGGGATCAGTCCCTGGAGAAGGACATCATTCTCGACAAAGCAAAGGGTCAATGAAAAAGAGGAAGACCCTCAATGAGATGGACTGACACCATGGCTGCAACAATGTGCTCAAGCATAGCAACGATTGTGAGGATATCACAGATCAGGCAGTGTTTCATTCTGTTATACATAGGGTCACTATGAGTCAGAACTGACTTGACAGCACCTAACAACAACAATTTTCAAATATAAATTTTTGCGTTAATGTTCAAATTTGAATGTGAATTTTGCTTTATAATTTGTGCTTGTTATATAAATTTTACTTATTTTCAATGATTCAGTTTTGTTTGCTACAGTAGAGCCAACTTTAAAAAGTGACATAATTTTATATCCATGTAAAATGAAACAACAACAACTAAGTGGAGTGCAAAAATGAAAACTCCCAGAAGATAAAAAGAAAGGTTTGTGATACCCCCCAAAAATTCTAAAATTAACTTTCTTTTTAAAAACATAATGAATCAGAAGGGATTTCTTCTGTTGAATGCTCAGGTTTAGTGGATGCAAATCATTGTACTAGTACCACTAGTGCTGAAATTACTAATAGCAATATGAGTATCACAGAATTTCCAAATTCTGCATCCATTCCTTGCTGTAATAAAAAATCAATAATGGTGTAGAAAGAGAAACTATTTTAGATTCTGTAATTGTAGTATTTGCAGACCCCCAAAATAAGATAAATACAGATCCTGCTTTGTGGAATAGTTTTTCTTCTAATGATGTAAATTATTGGATCAAAAGAGGGCCAAGTGATTTTCAACATCACAGTGGACCATTTGAAAATTCGTGTAGAAAATTTCTGAATGGTAAACAAACAGGGTTCTGTAGCCAGAATAAATTCCTAGGTTACGAAGCTAATGGTAAAAATTATAAGAGGGATTGGTTACTGTATTCTCCATCAGTTGGCTCTATCTATTGTTTTATTTGCAAATTATTCAGTCTTAAATCATTTAATTCTCAATTTGCTACAGATGGGTTTAGTGATTGGCACAACTGAAATATAATAGATAAACATGAAAACAGTTCAATTCACAGAGATTGTATGTTGTCATACTTAAACCAGAAATATGGTTTTGGCTCAACTCATAACTGGAAATACAAATTAATGAAGAATGTCAGTATTGGAAAGCTGTTTTGCAATGTGCTGTTGCTGTTATTATAACAATCACTGAACATGGCCTGTCTTTTCAAGGAAGAAATGAAGTGTATGAGTCCCCACAAAATGGAAATTTGGGGGGTTTACTTGAACTTGCTGCTCAGTTTGATTCATTTGTAGCAGGTCACATCTCAAAATATAGTCACACAGGAAAGGGCAACCCATCATATATGTCTAAAAGAACATGTGAAGAATTAAAAAATTTAATAAGTAATAAAGTTCAGTCAACTATTTCCAGTGTAATAAATATAGCTAGATAATTCCACTCCTGCTCTTTCTCATACAGATCAGCAAAGGATTGCTTTAAGGTTTATATATACCTTAAAGGATTGCTTTAAGGTATATATAAACCTATTGAGCGATTTATAACATTTACTTGCTTAAAAAGTAATGTCTGTGAAGAAATTGCAATCAAGTAGTTCACTATTTATGTGAAGTTTGCAAAATTGATTTTTTCTAATTTCAGAGTCCAGCCCTTTAGCAATGCTTCCAATATGTCAGGGCATTATAAATGTATGCAACAGAAAATTTAGAACATAACGAACCTACCATTTTCATACCATGTGCTGGGCATTCACCTAGTCTTGTAGGATGTAGCTCAGGAGATTGTTCTCCAGAAGCAGTTGATTTTTTCCTACTGTTCAATTACTCTACACATTTTTGCCACCTCTACTCACCAATGAGCAGTTCTTAAAACATATTTAGGAAATCATCAAGTATTAAGATTATAATCCAATAAATAAAACTAGAAATTCATAACAAAATCAGAAACAGAAATTTTATTCCATTCAGAAATTTTAAAAAGTCATATAATTTGTTAGTAAAAGAAAAGTTGAAATCAAAACTTCGTAATGTCTTGAACACAACAAAAAATGAAAATACATTAGAACAGAACACACAGAATACAGTTAAAGCTGTGTTCAGAGGAAATTTTACAAACATAAGCTCTAAAGTATGATTTAGGAAATAATATTGGAATCATTATTTCCTGTCAAGCATAGAGAACGTGACCCAACTGGAACTGGGCTCATAAGGATTCACAAGGACACATCAACTGGGCCCTGAGATAAAGACAGTAGATAGAATAATCTTGTAAAATATCTTTTAGGGAACCTTTCACATAAGCCAGAACACAAAAGACTTTCCACTCTTACCTTTTTCTATTAGCATTTAGTGAATAGAAAATTTGCTGGACCAATAAAGACCCTCCTGACTGTAGTTGCTGAAAGCTGTACCAATGATTGTTAAAAAAGGCAATTCAAAATCTGTGAAAAGATGAAGCTTTCAATGGTTTTGCCTATAGGGTCCCTATGAGTTGGAATTGACTCGATGGCACTGGGTTTGGTTTTTTGGTTTTAATGTTAATAGATGCTGATGACTCTGTAACTTTCTTTGGACTCCGGCAGACATGTCTGTGACAGCATGCTTGTCCATTTTCCCAGTCTTGCTTATTCTGTAGTATTTCCTTGGGCTTGGGCAGACATGGCCTTAGCAACATGCTTATCCACTTCCCACTTTTGCCTTTTTGAATATATGCTGAATAAAACTTTCTTTTTGCTTTACTAAACTTTGTGATTTTTTTACCCTACAACAAAAAGAATGAAAACAAATGAATTATTGAACTCAAGCTAAAAAAGATCAAAATAAACATTAAAAAAAAGTATAATGAAGTAATAAAAAAGAAAATTACAGATTAACCACTCAGCAGAAAAAAATATGAAATTCAGAAGTCAGAATATGAGTAGGAAGTACCACATTCTTTCATATACTTTCTTAGCAAGTTATTTGACCACTATTACTGTCTATGTCCATGTCCAAAAATTTCTTTTTAGTAGAATTTCATTCACTGGAAACATTTCTCTTACCTTCTTTGAGTTAGAATCGACTTGACAGCACTGGGTTTGGTTTTTGGTTCCCTCGTCATAATGAGCACCTACAGATTTCCATTATGGTCAATCTTTTAAACGGCGATAACAATGATCGCTTAAGTGGTGTGATTCAAAGAATGCCAATCAGACCCCTGACCTCAACTTCTCCTTTGTTGGCTGATATTCTGCTATTATTCCACTAAGTGATGGCCATGGATGCTTAGGAGTTCCTGTGGAAGAAGGAGAAAGCAGTAAAATGGGGATATAAAAAAGAGTTCCAG
Organism: Loxodonta africana; assembly: GCF_030014295.1. NCBI lineage: Eukaryota > Metazoa > Chordata > Mammalia > Proboscidea > Elephantidae > Loxodonta > Loxodonta africana. The sequence continues at coordinate 39,611,617 of NC_087349.1, forward strand.
TTACTTGCCGAACTTTCCTTTCCACTGTCACTAGTTATCAGACCTAGATACATCTGTTGAGTTAGGAAATATTGACTCATACACACACACTTTGAAGCTAGGTAGAAAAATGGTCAAAAAAAGGTCTTGAATTCCAAAGCCTTGTCACCTTCAATCTAGTTAGGTCATTGAATCTCATCTTGTCTGTTAGTATATCAGGGGAACTGAAGCTGCTTTATTTAAAATTAAATACTTTAGTATTATCCCTTGCCAGGGAAGTACTGGCAACACTCTAGAAGGAGCCATTTGAATATTAAATCTCCTTACTTCCTCAGAAGATAGGCTTGATTGATCGTTTTAATCACAACTTTTTCTCACATTCTTATGGAAAAGTGTAACGGCTAAAGCAAGGTACAATTCATAAAGAGAAAGGTATTCATAGGGAGACAAATCTCTTAATTCACGATATAATTACACTTGAAGAAATAATGACTTTTATAAATTGAGTTGGAAAAGCAAACGTTATTATTGGTAAAATAATTTTATTTGTCTAATAAAATTCAGCTTTATCCCTAGTGTTCTAGTCATTGTTAACAGAGTGAAGGATTAAAATCTGCCATCTTGAAAAATATTCATGTGCTCATGTTGTTGTTATTTTTAGGTGCCATTGATTCCATTCAGAATCATAGCGGCCCTAGGTACCACAGAACGAAACACTGACTGGACCTGTGCCATCCTTACAGTTGTTGTTATGCTTGTGCCCACTGTTGCAGTCACTGTGTTAATCCCTCTTGTTGAGGGTCTTCCTCTTTTCTGCAGACCCTGTACTTTATCAAGCATGATGTCCTTTTCCAGGGACTGTTCCCTCCTCACAACATGTCCAAGGTATGTAAGGCTCAGTCTCGTCATCCTTGCTTCTAAGGAGCATTCTGGTTGTACTTCTTCCAAGACAGATTTGTTCACTCTTTTGGCAGTCCATGGTATATTCAATATTCTTCACCAACACCACAATTCAAAGGCGCCAATTCTTATATGGTCTTTGTTATTCATTGTCCAGCTTTCACATGCATATGATGCGATTGAAAATACCATGGTTTGGGTCAGGCGCACCTCAGTCTTCAAGGTGACATCTTTGCTTTTCAACACTTTAAAGAGGTCCTTTGCAACAGATTTGCCCAATACACTGTGTCTTTTGATTTCCTGACTACTGCTTTCGTGGGTGTTGATTGTGGATCCAAGTAAAATGAAATCCTTGACAACTTCAATCTTTTCTTCCTTTACCATGATGTGGCTTATTGGTCCAGTTGTCAGGATTTTTGTTTTCTTTATGTTGAGGGGTAATCCATACTGAAGGCTGTGATCTTTGATCTTCATCAGTAAGTGCTTCAAGTCCTCTTCACTTTCATGTGCTCATAAAATCTTACATCTAGGAAGATAATTCAATTTTTCTTGGATAAAAAAAACTTCAATATTCATTCTATTGGTAATTGGGGATAGAGAGTTAACAAATAAGCATCATAATTATATTATTTTAGATTGAAATTCTGGAAATATGTCTATTTTATTTTTTATTTTAAAAATCTGTTCTTAGAAATGAATATTGTATTTCCTGCTAATAAATTTCAGAGCCTTTTTCTTACCCTTTTTTCTACTAAAGGGGTACAAATCCTTCTAACAAGATTATAATCTAATTTGATACTATTAAATATGTCAGGCATCCTCTACTTTTATAACCACCCTAAGTCAATTTTATGATCTTCCATCTTTTTGAAAACAGTTACCTGTAATTTATAATTTACTAAGGATAAAAAATATCCCCTTAGAACCTTTTGTAAGGTCTGTTCTGACTGAATCCAGCATCCCCTAGCCTGCCCTTGCCATGAAATGTTTCTGTTGCTTGAGTTCATGTTCTGCATATCATGTCCTTCCCTTTTGTCATTCAATTCACATTGCAGCTATATAAAAAATAGGCAGTTGAGGGCTTTTTTTTTTTTTTAATTTTAGCCAACAGGATATTTATGAAAGAAGATGTTTAAGACCTTTTCGCCTGTCAAAAAGGGAGGGAACAATATATATGATAATCACAAATATGAGAACCCACTGACACTGTGTGTCCTGAAAGTGATTCAATATTTTTCATTATATATGTTAGAAAAATTGTAGTTCCATGTAACTTAGATAATACTGAAAGTGATTATTTCCAAATTTAGTAGAAATAAATAGCAATAATGAAAGGAAGTTTACTTTAAATATATGTACATATGGAGTAATTATAAATTGATATAATTTTATAAGTGATTAAGAAACCCCATGATAAGCAGAGAAAAGATTGAGGTTGTCAAGGATTTCATTTTACTTGGGTCACAATTAACACCCATGGAAGTAGCAGTCAGGAAATCAAAAGATGCATCGCATGTGGCAAATCGGCTGCAAGAGATCTCTTTAAGTGCTAAAAAGCAAAGATGTCACCTTGAAGACTAAGGTGCGCCTGACCCAAACCATGGGTCTTCGATCATCTCATATGCATTGGAAAGCTGGACGATGAATAAGGAAGATGCCTTAAAATTGCAGTGTTGGTGAGGAAGATTGAATACGCCGTGGACAGCCAAAAGAATGAACAAACCTGTCATAGAAGAAGTGCAACAAGAGTGCTCCTTAGAAGCTAGGATGGCGAGACTGCATCTCACATTCTTTGGAAATGTTGTCAGGAGGCATCAGTCCCTAGAGACGACATCATGCTTGGTAAAGTAGAGGGTCAGTGAAAAAGAGGAAGACCCTCAATGAGATGGATTGACACAGTGGCTGCAACAATGGGCTCAAGCAGAGCAACGATTGTGAGGATGGTGCAGGACTGGGCAGTGTTTCTTTCTGTTGTACACAGGGTCACTATTAGTGCCAAATCGATAGACCTGAAAACGATAGTCCTCGTATCACATATTTCCTGGATTAGTCCTCAAACACCAGTAGTTCTAATCTTTGGTGTGTGTCTGAATTACTCGTGTTAAAATAAAATTGTAATAGTGAAGATGCCCAAGTCCTGCTTCTGCGGATTCTGACTTACAAGGTCAGGGCCCTGGCCTGGATGTAGGTATCGATGGATTACATTGATGATAAAGGACACTGCTGTAATCTTGGGGTTCAAATAGTGGTTTCCCTCAATTGATGTTATCCTGACTCTTTTACTTGAAAAGATAGTATCATGTTCAAAATATATGGGAATTTTTACAATCTGTTTCTCCACTTTGTGACCAGCATTGCTTTGAGATAATTCACCCAAAGATAAGTCTTTACAGCAAAGTTTATCAAGGTGAGTGACCTACAGTGGGGCTCTTAAAAGAGTTGCTTATATTTCTCAATAATTATCCCTTCCCTAACTCCCAGTCACTAAGAAGGTTAGAAGTTTATTATTTCATTCTCGTCTTCCTTTAAGCCTAGTTATCTCCAGCCATAATTATCCAATGTTCACCAACTTTAGCTAGCTGCATATGTCTTGAGTTGTTTTTGTTTATTGGTCTTCAGATATCTGTTAATTCTTAAATGCTTGCTATATCACAAAATACAGAGTGGCATGAGATCAAAGCTGCTCGAAGTTGATGCTTGCTTATGTGGTGTGCTTGAGGCATGCCAGGTGATGCCCTGACTAATTAGCAACAGTAATAATCACAAAACTTCTCTGGAACATACCATTCTAGTTTTAAGCCATCAGTTGTTTGAATCCAACCTTATCCTCATCAGACATCCTCTTCATCAATGTGCATACAGTAGAGGAGGCTAGCGTTCAGAGGCTAGACTTAAAGTGTGTTTAAGGACTCACAATATGTGATTTGGAAAAGTTACATCTAAAATTGACAAGTGAGCATTATATGCGACGTTGTTGTGGAGATCCAATAAAATAAGGTCTTGTAAGTATTTTTTTCACAAAAAGGCAAACACATATTTTTAGGGTGAACTATCTTACCACACGATTTCTTAGTGAGGCACTATGTTTCTGAAGAAGGGAAATAATCACGGATAGGGCATAAGGATGGAAATGGGGCAAAGGAAGGAGAAAGAATGAAAAAAGTATCTCCATGGAAAGAAGTAAAGTAAAAATGTTACCTAATTCACAGTTTTGCCTGGGGTTAGCTTTGAGCAGAGTTATATCAAGTAATGAGGTAAACATATTGGTCAGAATTTAAATTCTTATTAGCGTAACTGAAGAATTTATTCGAATCAATTCTTCTTGCTCATGATTATTATGATAGTCAAATGAGAGTGTTTCTATAACGCACTATAAATTCTAAGACAATAATCATGTTTTGTCTAATAATAATGATGAGGTTAATGGTGCCTGGTTTATAATGCCACAAGCACATGGCCACCGTTTGCTCATTTAGATACATTTCATCTGCTGGGAGCAATAGCTGGTTCAGGACAAATGACACCTGAAAATTTGGACTTGTATAATTAGGATGATGGGACTTAGTGCTGAGGGTGTAAGACTATATATTAAAGACTTAGTGTAGGGAAAAAAAAATCACAAAGTTTAGTAAAGCAAAAAGAAAGTTTATTCGGCATATATTCAAAAAGACAAAAGTGGGAAGAGGACAAGCATGCTGCCAGAGGTAATGTCTGCCCAAACCCAAAAGAGGGTTACAGAATCATCTACATATTACCACAAAAATGGGTAGAATCACTGAAAGCTTTACCTTTTCACAGATTGGCTAGAAACTGTGGTCTTACAATTTGAATTTCCTTTCTTAACAATCATTGGTACAGGTTTCACTAACTGCAGTCAAAAGGATCTTCACTGGTCCAACAAATTTCTATTCACTAAATGTTAGTAGAAAAAAATAGGAGTGGAAAGTCTTTTGTGCTCTGTTTGATTGGCTTTATGTGAAAAGTTCCCTAAAAGATATTTTTCTTCCCTAAAAGATAATTTCTAAGATTGTTCCATCTATTGTCTTTCTCTCAGGGCCCAGTTGATGTGTCCTTGTAAGTCCTTGTGGCCCCAGCTTCAGCTGGGTCACATTCTGTATGTTCTAGGACAGGGGATAATGATTCCAATATTATTTCCTAAATCAGACTATATGAATATGTGTGTGTATACTATATATACATATATGTGTCCTGGTAGTGCAGTAGTTAAGAGTTCGGCCACTAACCAAAAAGGTCGCCAGTTCAAATTCACAAGCTGCTCCTTGGAAACTCTATGGGGCAGTTCTGCTCTGTCCTGTAAGGTCACTATGAGTCTGAATCGACTCAACAGCAATGGAATATATACATGTACATATGTATATTTATACCCATTGCTGTCAAGTTATATATATGTCATGGATTGAATTATGTGCCCCAGAAAATGTGTTTATCAACTTGGTTTGGCCATGATTCCCAGTATTCTGTGATTGTCCTCCATTCTGTGGTTGTAATTTTATGTTAAAGAGGATTAAGGTGGGATTGTAATACCTTTACCAGGTCACATCCCTGATCCAGTGTAAAGGGAGTTTCCCTGCGGTGTGGCCTGCACCACCTTTTATCTTACAAGAGATAAAAGGAAAAGGAAGCAAGCAGAGAGTTGGGGACCTCATACCACCAAGAAGGCAGTGCTGGGAGCAGAGCGTGTCATTTGGACCTGAGGTTCCTGTGCTGAGATGCTCCCAGACCAAGGGAAGACTGATGCATCACAAGGACCCTCCTCCAGAGCTACCAGAGACAGAAAGCCTTCCCCTGGAGATGGCACCCTTAATTTGGACTTCTGCCTACTCGACTGTGAGAGAATAAACTTTTCTTTGTTAAAGCCATCCACTTGTGGTATTTCTGTTATAGCAGCACTAGATATATGACTAAGACAACATATATAAAACATATATAAGCCATGTTTTTTGTTAGTTGTCGTCCAGTTGGCTCTGACTCATGACAACCTTGTGTAACAGAATTACATGTGGCCCGATCCTATACCATCTTCATGATTATTAGTATGCTTGAGTCCATTATTGGGGCCACTGTGTCTTTAGAATATCTTCCAACTGGGAGACTCATCTTTGAACATTATATTGGGCAATATTTTGTTGTAGTCCATGAGGTTTTTCATTGGCTAATTTTCAGAAGTAGATAGCCAGGCCTTTCTTTCTTATCTGTCTTAGTCTGGAAACTTCACCTAAACCTGTCCACAATGGGACCCTGTTGGTAATTTGAATTACCAATGGCATAGCTTCCAGCATCATAGCAATATGCAAGCCACCACAATGTGACAAACTGACAGATGGGTGGTGGATATAAGACGTATGGCCAGCTAATCCAATGCCTAGCAGTAATGGGTGGGAAAACAGAACATTTCAATAATAAGGTGATGATTCTGAAATATTTGTTCTTGATTTTTAGACAATACCACAAGCCAATGGAGTTGTTCATTCATTCACTTCCATTGGCATTTGTATGGTTATTTGGCATCTTTATTTCAGAAGTTCCTATTCTTTTGATGGAAACCCTGGTGACATAGTGGTTAAAAGCCACGTCTGTTAACTAATAGGTCTGCAGCTCAAATCCATTAGGTACTCCTTGAAACTCTATGGGGCAGTTCTACTCTGTCCTATAGGGTTGCTATGAGTTGGAATCGACTCAGTGGCAATAAGTTCGGTTTTGGTTTTATTATTCTTTTGAAGCCCTTAGAAAATGCTGGAGATTAGGCAATGTCTTGTCCCAGCCTCCTCTGTGCTCTGAGGAAAATGTTAGCAATGTTGCAGCAGAGCAGGGATCTTTTAAAACTAAAATTAAGTCCATGTCGGAAAGGAAAGGACAGATAAGAAAGATCAAGGCAGAAGGCAGCTGTCCCTTAAGGACAACAATCTTAAAATGGCAATGACAGATAAATGGTGGACATAAAAGATTGTAATATAACTAAATTATTAAAGTGAATTTATTTCCACCAAGGAAAGGGATTGTATTGCATTAAAATAAATGAGGAAATAACATTGGCCTCCCCCTCCCCCAAATCAGGACACCCTACTTAAGAACTGACACTATTTAATCATGTTTACTATTTTAAAACTTTTTTATTAGTAATTCTGCAGGTATATTCTTTCTTTAATGAGAAAGTGTATACAGTTTAACAAAGCACGTATAATTTTAAATGAAATAAAGAGGTACCTTTTGAAACTACAATTTTTCCTTTAAGGAAAATATTTGTTAGTTTTTTAGAAATCTGCAATACAAATTCATAACTTAGAGGCTCTAAGAAAAGCACTGTTTTAAAATACATAAAGTTTCTGGGTGATTACAAACATGTATCTTCCATATGTGTAGAATATTCTATGGAAGAATTCTCTTTTTAGATGAGACAGTCTACCCCCTGCCCACTGCCTTTGTGTGTTACAGACTTTAATCTTTAGTGTCTATATCTGTCCTCAGTGAAGATCTTTGTGTCAGATGAATAGCTTCTCAACCTTGAAGGTATTCGGGACTGAAATTTTGAGCATAAAAATAAGAGTTTATCTATACATTTCAAGGAGGCTCCATTTTTGCAGTTTGTCTTAACTACTGCTGCCCCCACATACACACACATGTGTTCTAACCTCCGACAAATTCTTTAATGAATCCCTTTGGGCGGCCGTGTGCCCTCCCAGGTAGCCCATGGTGGGTCTAAGGCAGGCTTTCGTCAGGGTGACATGGCTGGTCAGCGGTGGAATCATAGTTCAGCTGATCTGATGCACACAAGGACATCTGGTCAGCATGCAGGACGCAGAAGCAACATTGTTGAGTCACCCTGGAACCCAATCTCTGTGAACGGGAGGGCAGATTAGCATGGTATAAAGTGGAAAGTTATAAACACTGCTCCTGGTCTAGAGCTCTCAGTTTTCTAAATTTGGCCCTTTAGGCCCACAGTGCTTTTTTGCTGTCTTACCGCAAATAGTGTTTCTTTACTTCGCAGAGCTTCTGCTGGTATTCAACTGTTCTCATTCTTTTATTTTCAGTTTTACTTTGAAAACAATGTGTGCTATATGGCTAAAATCACTTTTGCAGTAAGACTATTTTTCGTTTAATTTCTTTTTAATTTTTCTATTATAATTAAAGAAACTAGAAATAAAGTAAATCCAAATTTTTATTTAATGGTGTTTTAGATAAACATTAATTAATAAATCATAATCCAATTAGCACAGATAATGTTTACAAGTGGGTTTTTTTTTAAACTGTCTGAGTTATATAATTCATATTAAAAAATCTAATGGTGATCTTCAATCGGCAGCCTTTTCCCGTTATTACAAATACCAGGTAAGTAAAGGCCAAATTAATTCCATTTTGTACTATTATTAGCAGTATTATTAGTAGTGTATTATATTTGAACAACTAAATAGTGGTTACATGAAGCAGAAAAGAGGGACAGAGGTTTAGGGGAGAGTGTCTGTTTTCAGGTGTCTGAATGTGTATAATGTGAGGGAGAGTTTATTTTTTTGAATGAACAACTTGATTGGGCTTAGGTATCACTTACAAAATTTTGTAAAATAGCCATTTCAGGACCCTACTCAAGAACTACTGAATGAGAGGAGTCAGTAATGGCCTCTGAGGATCTGTATTAATAAAATGAAATAAATTCTCCAGGTAATTATAATGAGGCAGCTAAGGCTGGGAATTCCAGTTTTATGTCAGTAATGATAGAATCAGAAATAACCAGTGTAGTCCATGACTATAAACTCCCTGCGAGCAGAATTAGGAATTAATTAAATGTCGATCCTGTTTTTCCTGTATAATGCCTGCTACTTAGTAGTTACTCAAATATTTTCTAGATGAATAAATGAAGATTTGTGGAGGTATGCTTCATTCAAGGGCAATGAACAGTTTCTTGTCAATTAGAATTGTCACTTTCCATGACTACAGCTGTAAAAAAAAAAAAAAAAAAGGCCAAATATGCACTTATGAGGGTATTAGAAAAGCGCAGGATCCAAAATACAGTAGAACCAAAAAACTCAAACCTGTTGTTGTTTAGTTGAGTCAGACTCATAGGGACCATATAAAAAGAAACAAAACAAAACCTGTTGCTGTTGAGTCGATTCCGACTCATAGCGACCCTATAGGACAGAGTAGAACTACCCCATAGAGTTTCCAAGGAGCTCCTGGTGGTTTCGAACTGCCGACCCTTTGGTTAGCAGCCATACCACTTAACTATGCAACCAGGGTTCCCAGGAACCGTATAGTAGCCACTAAATAAATGCTTCACAAATTAACGAATAAATTCAATGTGAACTAATGTCATTGTATGAATTTCTTAATCAAATTAGATTGACCGCGAAACAGATTGATAGTGAATTTATAACCAGAAGAAATGAGCCCAATCAAAACTCACTTATAGAAGCATCTAGATACAACTTTAATACAGATGTAATTCATACAGTGAAAGAAAATCCTTTCAATATACTTTAAAAACAAACATTTAGAATGTTCCCACATCAACATTACAAAATATATTTTTGACTATTACTAAATGGCTTTTTAGCATTTCTCAAAAAGAACACATTTGCAGGCTTAGTGGAACACAGACACCACTAAGATCCTTACGTTCAAATGCTAAATGCACTGTGAAAACCCTTCACCTACTTTCCTGGGCAAAATCAATCACTCCCAACACTGTATTCTCAAAACACTTAGTTTTATTGTCATTTATCATTTATTTGATAATTTCTGTTTTTTTAAAAAAAAACAAGCTTCCTGGAGAACAGGGACATTTTTATCTTTATGGCCTCCTCCAGCCTCTCCCCAATGCCCAGCACAGTGCACCTGACTTGGTAGTTGTTGAGCGCTCACTGTTTAATACAGCTCTAGGCTATTTCCGACTCTGTCTGAACTTCCCTGTTGATTGTACCAATGTATGGAGCATTTGTGGTAACTTGGCAATTCTCTTGACAATCAATTCTAAGCTTCTGCTATCATGTATTCAGGCACTAAAATTGTATGCTGATTTAAAGACAAAAATTCAATTATACCTGCATATTTTATGTCTGATTCTGTACCTCATTAGAACACATGTATCTTATTACTTTTTCTTTAGGAAGAAGGGTATCAAATCACCTTTTTATTCTTACATAGAAGAAAAACAGAATTTTTCGTTCATCTTAGGAAAAGGATAAAGAAAACCTAAATAAGCAGGGACTGCACTGTTGACGTGAACAGTCTTCCTCAAGGCTTTGAGGAAGCCAGCTGCATGCTCTGATTTCTTTTTTCCTGTCCCTCAGGATTTGTTTTAAAAAAAAAAAAAAAGCTTATGTTGAGACTGCTACCATCTTACACACACCGGTTACTTGGTCTGCAAAATTTTTGATGGATTTTACCTGTTCTTTCAGGTAATGGGCTTGAAGCAAGTTACACAATATACATTTAACAGTGGCTGATTTATGCAATTCCAGGAATAAGTGATTCATATATATTTTTTCAAAAGTAAGGCACACTTCATTTTATGCAGCCCAATTTTCACCATTGTCAGGATTTAGTTCCTTGAAATTTTAAAGGAAAATTGACTTGCCTCTGATTCTGTAACCCTATAAGTCTCTCATCTTGTTCAGTTTCCTCATAGAATTGGCTGAGAAACTATTTGGCAAGTCCCTTCAAAGACATATTATCATTGTCTGAGTTGTAATGTGCCTAGAGGTCTGGGTTGAAATTGTAGTTGGGAACAACCTTCACATTGAGGGTATTGTGTACAAAGTGATTGCAGGATTTTTATAGTAGGAAGAACAGTACAGGTGGTGGCTGCTAGTTGGCTGAAGCAGCAAGGCTTTCCTCTCATATCTTTTTTTGCCCCCTTTTGATAGGCAGCATGCCCTATGCATATGTGGTTAAGGTTTGGTCAGAAATTTGAAGAGTCTATATACAATTTTGAGGCTCCTTATCTCTGCTCTTTTCTTTCCTGAATTTTCTCACCTTCCATTGCCTGTAGTTTGCCCCAAAGTCTGTCAAGGCTAAAGCTGAAAAAACAGTAAGCTTATCCTCATGTCAGTCCCTTTTTCACATTTTTAAAGTTCCTTCTAGAATCTGCTTGGTCTGCTTTTGTTCACTCTTTTGAGTCTCCAAGTAGTGGTTTATTGTGTTTTGTCCAGTATTTATAGTTTCCATGGGCAGGCAGATGGGTCTGGTAGGAGCTTCCTTGCTCTTACTGGAAGAAAAACCTCCCTAGCATTTTTGAAGTACTGTTTATTAAATGTTAATATAGAATGGTGGCTTACCATGACTACATTTTCTTCTCCATGATTGTTTTCAAAAGAACTTGTCTAGCCTACTTTATATAAGTAGAACTATACCTTAATGTCATAAATTACCAACTTAGTCATTTAAACTAGGCAAAACCAATCAGTTGGCAAAGTCAGGGATCACAAACATGGCTAAGGGAGGCTCCTTGGAATTCATCAAACTTTGTACCTAAAATTAGAATCCCTTCCACACCTCCTCTCTTTACAAAATAACTCGTTGCCATCGAGTCAATTCTGACTCATAGTGACTGTGTAGGACAGAGCAGAACTTCCCCATAGGGTTTCCAAGGAGCGGCTGATAGATTCAAACTACTGATCTTTTGGTTAGCAGCCATGCTTTTAACCACTACACCACTAGGGTTAGCCACTATTGATTTTGGAAATGTACTGAGAAGATTGTTAGAGATAAATGGGAAGAGTTGTCAAAAAGTGGTAAAATAATACAAAAAGTTTCTCATACTAATTTACTCTGTAATGTTTTCTATTACATTTTTGAATTTCAAGCTTCTAAGACAGCTTTCCAAAAAATTTGTCTCACACATTTCAGACACGGCATTAGGAGGAATCAGTCCCTGGAAAAGGACATCATGCTTGGGAAAGTAGTGGGTCAGTGAAAAAGAGGAAGACCCTCAATGAGATGGGTTGACACAGTGGCTGCAACAATGGGCTCAAGCATAACAATGATTGTGAAGATGGCACGAGACCAGGCAGCATTTCATTCTGTCTGTATTACCAGACCACCAGGTCTCACTTGGTCCAACGCTGAGGCACAAGTCGGGTGAAAGTGAAAGAAGAAAAACTATTTGGTTGACCAAGCAAAGGAGCACACTGGGACCTGTGTCACCAAGATGGCTCTCTGATTGGCAGTCACAGGGGCTTTATATATGGGGAGGAAACAGAACTGTGGTGGGCTCTTCTTCAGAGCATGTTCAGGGTATGTTCATGGGTGTGGTGCATCAGGACTGGTGGACAGCTCCCATAATGATACTGATGTCATCGTGTTGCAGTAGCACTGGGGCTGTGATGGAGGGGAAACGGCAGCTTAGCTCCAACCAGCCGCCATCCAGCAGCTGCCCACCTCATGGACATAGGGTTGCTATGAGTCAGAACTAACTAGATGGCACCTAACAACAAGAAGAAGATAGCTTTGCCATTGTACATTTAAAAAATTTTTTTGCTGGATAATGTTTGAGCTTATAGAAATGATAAATCAGGACATTCTGGTGAATAGTCATTATCCCTCTTTTTTTTTTTGAAGATTAAAGTAAAAAGGAATCAGTTATTTCAGTTCTCTAACAGTAAATAAGAAAACAAGCTTTGGATCACTTTGGTTTGTTTTGTAATACATACAAAGTCAACCTCAAAGCATTTCTGAAACATGGAATTTAAAACAATGTATTGAGACAATGTGAAAATCAAATTTAAATGGCAAAGAATTGTACAATTTCTGGCCATATGTAAAAATGATGGAGTTAAGAAAACATTAGAATCTTTATATTTGGTTTCTAATATCAACATAAAAGAACATTTGAAATGGCCTTTAAAACTTTTAAGCCTTTGCCCAATACTCATTAATTTTCATCTAAAAGAATTATGAACATTGAATTAGCATACTAATCATTAAAACACTAAATTCAAATAAACATGTGGAGAAATCCTTTTTTTTTTTTTTTAAATACTCTTACTATTTATGCAGTACATTGTTCCCAAGGACAATTACACATAGTAAATAACTCCGTGTCTTAGTTATCTAGTGCTGCTATAACAGGAATACCACAGATGAGTGTCTTTAACAAACACAAATTTATTTTCTCACAGTTTAGGAGGCTAGGAGTCTGAATTCAGGGCGCCAGCTCTAGAGGAATGCTTCCTCTGTCACCTCTGGAGGAAACCCCTTGCCTCTTCTGAGATTCTGCTCCTGGGTGATCTTCATGGGCTTGGCATTTCCCTTCCCCCCATCTCTGCTGATCACATGCTAATTTAATCTCTTCTATATCCCAGATGAGATTGACTCAAGTCACACCCTACATTAATCTTGTTGTTAACATAAGAAAGACGACATATTCCCAAATGGGATTATAACAACAGGCACAGAGGTTAGGATTTACAATGCACATTTTGGGGGGACACAATTCAACCATTCCCCCCCTCCAATTCATGTCCTTGACACGTGCAAGCACATTCACCCCATTATATAATCCCAAAAGTCTTAAATCAACTCCAGGCCCAAAATCTCATCTTCTGAATCATCTAAATCAAATATGGGTGAGACTTTAGGCATCTTCCATCCTGGGGTAAAATTCCTCTTCATCTGTGAACCTATGAAATCTAGAATACAAATTATCTGTTTCCAAAGCACAATGGTGGAACAGGTACAAGGTAGACATTTTCATTACAAATGGGAGAAATTGGAGGGAAAGAAGGGAAAACAGGCACCATGCAAGCCCAACCCCAGAAGCAAAATTCACGTTAGTTCTCAAGTCTCGAAAATAATCCCCTGTTGTCTGAGACCATCGGCCTTTCAGACCAGGGTGTTGGCCATGTTCTCTGGATTCTGAATGGAGGTCCCTCAGCCGTGTACTTCAGCTCTACCTTCTGGGTCCACTGGGATGACAATTCTGCTCCCTCTGCTTTGAGTGGCTCTATTCTTACAGTCCATTTGAGTGGTTACCTCATCCCCTCAGCCCTGGCAGGACCCATTCTTCTGCCCCTAGGGCATGGCAGCTCTGCCCCTTCAGCTTTGAGCAGTGGTCCCATCTTTCTGGCACTTATGAATGGCAGCCCCACCTTCCAGAACCTAGTTAGCAAAGATCTGACTGTTTGAAACCTAAAAGGCCATGGCCCCACCCCTTGAAACTCAACAGTCTGTGATTCCACCCTTTGAAATCAAGAAGGCTCTGCTTCCTGTGCTCCTTTTGACAATTCTGTTGATATCTGAGTTGCTCCAGGGATGGCTCTTTCTTTTCTTGGAGGAAAACAGATATAGCTCCTTTGGCCTCTTTTCTGCTTATAGAATTCCAAGAGGCAGACATCGATCCTTCTTTCCTTTCTTTCTTTCTCTGTCCCCTTCAGTCTAAGCTGATGGGTTTTCTGCTGTGGTAGTTGAACCATCAGTCGCAGGCTTAATCTCGTTAACAAAAGGTTGTGTAGCCATGTCCTTGATGACCATTCCAAGACACATGTCCTTAGTTTGTACAACAAAATTTTCTAAAGCTTTAAGTTTTGTTTTCATTTTTCACAACTCATTTTTAAGTCCATCTCTTTCCTCTAGCATTTTACTATAAGTGGCAAGGAGAAAGCATGTGGCCCTTTGATATCTTGCTTAAAACCCTCCTCAGCCAGTTATCCAAGTTCATCACTTATAAGTTCTACCTTCCACCATATATTTGAACATAACTCAGACAAATTCTTTGCCACAGCATGAAAAGTATCATTCTTCCTCCATTGTCTAATCACGTTTTCATTTAAAACCTTACCAGAAGCACATTTAATGTCCACTCTTCAGCAACATTCTGTTGCTGGCTCTGTATGTATTCTCTAAGATGATGGAGATTTTCTCTATAGCTCTCTTCACTTCCTACTGAGTCCTCACCAGAATTGCCTTTGACATCCATAATTCTAGCAATAGTCTCATCAAAACAATCTAGGCTTTTACTATTAAACCAAAAACTAAAACCACACCTGTAATCATTGAGTGGGTTTCAACTCATAATGACTCTCATGGATTGAATTATGTTCCCCCAAAATATTTATCAACTTTCCTAGGTCATGATTCCCTTGTATGATTATATGATTGTCTACAATTTTATCATCTGATGTGACTTCCCTACATGTTTTAAATCTTATCACTATGATGTAATAAGATGGATTAGCAGCAGTTACATTGATAAGATCTACAAGATTAGACAGTGTCTTAAGCCAATTTCTTTTGAGATATAAAAGAGGGAAGTGAGCAGAGAGACATGGGAACCTCATACCACATAAAATGCATCACAGGGAGCAGAGTGTATCCTTTGGATCTGAGGTTCCTGCTCCGAGATGCTCCCAGACTAAGAGGAGACTGATGCATCACAAGGACCTTCCTCCAGAGCCAACAGAGAAAGAAAACTTTCCCTGGAGCTGACACCCTAAATTTGGACTTGTAGCTTACTAGGCTGTGCAAGAATAAATTTCTCATTGTTAAACCCAAGCACTCGTGGTATTTCTGTTATAGCAGCACTAGATGACTAAGACAGTTGTAACCTGACACTCCAAAGTCTGCTCAGTGTGGCTGTCAGGACACATGGAGTGGATGAAAGTGAAAGAAGAAGCTTTATTTATTTGATCAAGTAAAGGAGCACATTGGGACTTGAGTTGCCAAGGTGTCTCACAGAATAATGGCCCAAGGGGTTTATATGGATAAAGTAAATCAGATCTGGGGTCCCCAGGAGCACCCCAGGGTGGGGCCAGCTTGCTGATTGGTTTGACATGAGAAGGCGATCTCAGGGTGGTCTGGTCTTCTATACTTGTTCAATCTGGCAGGGGGCCACAAAGATGGCATTTTGCCCATGTCCAGTGCATAGACAGGGATGTGTCTTTTGCCCTTGATGTCAACAAGGTCATCAGTATTGCAGAGTTCAGGAAGGCCTGATCTGGTCCAAAACTGGTTTTAGCTGGACTGAAAACCCCAGTCTCTTGTTTTCTTTAACTGAGTTGGAACCAGAAGTATGCCTAAATAAGGAGATACTCTAAAAGCAGAGGTTAGTTCCTGTTTTGCCTAATAAGGGGATAGCTCCCATAATGGGAGTTAACTCTCTATGTTACTGAAGATGGCAGGCTTGGCCCCTTGGCATGGCCCCTTGTTTATTCAACATGGCCAGTGCACTGCCAGACTCACAGTGACCCTAAAAGACAGAGTAGAACTACCCCATAAGGGGTTCCAAGAGCAACAGATGGATTAGAACTGCTTTTACTATTAAAAAAAAAAAAACTATTAGACACCTTAAAACTCTTCCAGCCTCTGCCCATTACCTAATTCCAAAACTGCTTCCACATTTTAGGTATCTGTTAGAGCAGCACCCTACTCTTCCAGTACCAAATTCTGTCTTAGTTATCTAGGGCTGCTATAACAGAAATACTACAAATGGGTGACTTTAACAAACAGAAATTTATTTCTTCACAGTTTAAGAGGCTACAAATCCAAATTCAGAGAGCCACACTCTAGGGGAAAGCTTTCTATCAACTCTGGAGGAAAGTCCTTGTCTCCTCTGAGCTTCTGCTCCTGAGTGATGTTAATCTGGTTTGCCGTTTCCTTTCCCCCATCTCTGCTTCTTGCCTGCTTGTTTAATCTTTTTTATAGCTCAAAAGAGATTGACTCAAAACCCACCCTACACTAATCTTTACTCATTAACATAACAAAGACAACTTATTCCCAAATGGGATTATAACCACAGGCATACAGATTAGGATTTACAATACAAAGTTTGGGGGACACATTCAATCCATAACACTCCATTAGGGATAAGAACTGAATATAATCACACAGTCATAATATGATAATTTTCTAAGGCGAAATTTAACATTGCATTCATACATTCCCTTAGGATCAGTGAGCCGCTGGTGTTTTATATCAGCAAGAACTCAAAAAAAAAAAAAAAAAAATCCTCCTGCTCAGTATACAATCTTAAACAAAACACCACAGCATCATTCCCCCACACCCAGACACTATGGAGAAAAAATGTAGCATAAATTCTGTTAATTTTATAATAAAGTTCTTGTCTTTCTATATTATCGTAGGATGGGTGTGGAAAACACCAATATAGGAGAGCATGGTTTTGTATTTTTTTCTTTTTTATGTAGATGCTATTATTGTACATTGAGTTCTATTGCAAAATGTAGGCCATAGAGTAAATTCAATGGAGGAAAATTTCGTGAGTGGATTCTTATTAATTAAGTTCCCCCAAGCACTGTCTTTCATGAGAGTGGACATACAACTTTAATTCTTTTCCAAAACCAGTTTTTTCACTTCCTGGGAGCCAGTTTTTTACTCCCTTCGAACATGTAAGAAGCTACCCATTACCCTCTCTTTATCTTCAATCTTTCCGTCTCTACTCTTTCCCTTTAGCATATCAATATCTTCTCATACTTCCCATGCTGAAACAACAACCACCACAAATTATTTTCCAAGACTTTTCTCCCTCCTACTGACAGCATACTTCTCTCCTTCCTTTTAAAGAGAGCCAAGCTACTGAAAAGTTCAATGTACAATTTGGGTCTCTTCACCTTCCTTTGTTCCTCAGCACATTGCGATTGGGGTTCTACCCACATCAGATTCTATCTAAATGACTCTTGCCAACGTTACCAATGAATGCCCGTGTTGTCTACTTTCTTCCTACTGGAAATTTTCGTTCACTCTAGGCTTCAGGTACACTTCTTTTTTGCTTTCTTCCCCTCTTCTACCTCTTCTGGCTATTTATTCTCAGTCTTTTCTATAGATTTTTGTTTCAACGCCTCTTACTTACTAACTGCTATTTTCCAAGACTTTATCCCTGGACCTTCCTTAACACACTGTTGCTTTATCACGTCAGGATAAACTAAGCTATAACTAACAATGCCTACAATCCCAGCAGCTTAAAACAATCAAGGTTTATTTCTTGCTTATATTACATGTTCATCTCAGTTCAACTGAGGCTGTCCTCTTTGTTGTCTTCACCCAGGTGCGCAGGCTAATAGAGCCTCCACTACCTGAATTATTCCTTGTCACAGTGGCAGGAAGAAGGGAACAAGGAAAATTGTTCCCTGGCTCTTCAAATTATTTCTGCCAAGAAGAGGCATAAGTCTCTTTCTCCCAATTTTGTTGAGCTGAACCAAGTGATATGGACAAGCCTAAATTCAAAATGCACGAAAGAAGGAAAACAGAATATCAGCGAATAGCTCTGATGACCATCTCAGTCTCTAAGTGATTCCATCCAATAAATGTGGTTTCAGTGATCATATAGTGCTAATGACTGCAAATCTGTATCTTGAACTCAGATCTCTTAATCTATGTAAACACATACACAATGACCTTCAAGACATCTCCAGCTGGATATCAACTAACCCCAACTCCTTACTAAATCTCCTTATTTTGATCACTTTCCAGGAACACAAGTCAGACTCCTTCCTTATCTCACATAGCAATAGTGGCCTACTCTAATTCAATCAATGCTCTTAATATTATTAGAATCTACCCCTTCCTCCCTGTTCAAATCATTGCTTTCTTAATGCAATCACTACATTTATAGCCTGAATTGCTGCAGCAGCTTCTTTTTGTGGTCTTCCTGCTACTGGCCTTAGTCTTTTCATACACATCTTAGCCACTGCTGCCAAAATTATCTCTCTACATCATAAATTTGACAGTTGATTGGTTTAAAGTATTTATTGGTCCTATTGATGCTAGGATAATATCCAAACTTTTTGTATCGCACCAAATTTTTATCTGGCCAGATTCATTTCACTCTACTTCCTAGCCCATTATATTCTATAGTCAGAAGTTGATGCTCAAGTTTACCCAAAGATAAAAGAGAACTGAAGATAAAACAACAACAACAAACAGAAACACTTTCAGAAGGAGAAAAGAAAAATAAGCAAAAAAAGAAAACCTTAAGTTGGATCCAGAACCTGGAATAGCCTATGATCCCAAGGAAAAAGTTCTCTTTTTTTATTTTGGCCAGACATTACTTTTACTGGGATGGGGTTCATGTCTGACAAGGAGACTGGCAGAGGTTGTCCTGCTTTCAGAGAAGGACAAATAGCTTGTACAGGCAGTAGGTCCTGACTGCCAAGTGAGAAGGTGACCTAATCCTTACATTTATGACATCTATCCTTTGATACCCCCATGTGTCTGTCAGTTGGCTGTACTGTGGGGGCTTGCGTGTTGCTGTGATGCTGGAAGTTATGCCACCAGTATTCAGATACCAGCAGGGTCACCCATGGAGGACAGGTTTCAGCTGAGCTTCCAGATTGAGACAGACTAGGAAGAAGGACCTGGCAGTCTACTTCTGAAAAGCATTAGCCAGTAAAAACCTTATGAACAGCAGCAGAACATTGTCTGACATAGTGCTGGAAGATGAGCCCCCCAGGTTGGAAGGCCCTCAAAAGACGATTACTGGTGAAGAGCTGCCTCCCCAAAGTAGTCTCGACCTTAATGATGTGGATGGAGTAAAGCTTTCAGGACCTTCGTTTGCTGATGTGGCCTGACTCAAAATGAGAAGAAACAGCTGCAAACATCCATTAGTAATCAGAACCTGATATGAAGTATGAATCTGGGAAAGTTAGAAAACATCAAAAATGAAATGGAATGCATAAGCATCAATATCCTAGGCATTAGTGAGCTGAGATGGACTGGTATTGGCCATTTTGAATCAGACAATCATATAGTCTACTATCCTGGGAATGACAACTTGAAGAGGAATGGTGCTACATTCATCGTCAAAAAGAACGTTTCAAGATCCATCCTGAAGTACAACGCTGTCAGTGATAGGATAATATCCACACGCTTACAAGGAAGGCCAGTTAATATGACTATTATTCAAATTTATGCACCAACCACTAGGGCCAAAGATGAAGAAATAGAAGATTTTTATTAGCTGTGGCAGTCTGAAATTGATCGAACATGCAATCAAGGCTCATTAAAAATTACTGGCGATTGGAATGTGAAAGTTGGAAACAAAGAAGGATCAGTAGTTGGAAAATATGGCCTTGGTGATAGAAACGATGCCAGAGATCGAATGATAGAATTTTGCAAGACAAACGACTTCTTCATTGCAAATACCTTCTTTCACCAACATAAACAGCGACTATACACAAGGACCTCACCAGATGGAATACACAGTAATCAAATGGACTACATTTGTGGAAAGAGACGATGGACAGGTTCAATATCATCAGTCAGAACTAGGCCAGGGGCCAACAGTAGAATGTACCATCAATTGCTCATATGCAAGTTCAAGCTGAAACTAAAGAAAATCAGAGCAAGTCCAAGACAGCTAAAATATGATCTTGAGTATACCCCACCTGAATTTAGAGACCATCTCTGAAGAATAGATTTGACATTGAACACTAGTGACCAAAGACCAGACGAGTTGTGGAATGACATCAAGGACATCATCCATGAAGAAAGCAAGAGGTCATTGAAAAGACAGGAAAGAAAGAAAAGACCAAGATGGACGTCAGAGGAGACTCTGAAACTTACTCTCGAATGTCGAGCAGCTAAAGCTAAAGGAAGAATTGATGAAGTAAAAGAACTGAACAGAAGATTTCAAAATATGTCTTGAGAAGGCAAAGTAAAATATTATAATGACATGGGCAAAGAGCTGGAGATGGAAAACCAAAAGGGAAAAATACGCTTTGGGTTTCTCAAGCTGAAAGAACTGAAGAAAAAATTCAAGCCCCTAGTTGCAATAGTGAAGGATGCTATGGGGAAAACATTAAACGACACAGGAAGCATTAAACGAAGATGGAAGGAATACACAGAGTCATTATACCAAAAAGAACTAGTCTATGTTTAACCGTTTCAATAGGTGGTATATGATCAGGAATCGATGGTACTGAAGGAAGAAGTTCAAGCTACTCTGAACGCATTGGTGAAAAACAAGGCTCCAGGAATTGATGGAATATCAATTGAGATGTTTCAACAAACAGATGCAGCGTTGGAGGTGCTCACTTGTCTATGCCAAGAAATTTGGAAGACAGCTTCCTGGCAACTGACTGGAAGAGATCCATATTTATGCCTATTCCCAAGAAAGGTGATCCAACCAAATGTGGAAATTATAGAACAATATCATTAATATCACATGCAAGCAAAATTTTGTTGAAGATCATTCAAAAACAGCTGCAGCAGTATATCGACAGGGAACTGCCAGAAATTTAGTCCGGTTTCAGAAGAGGATGTGGAACCAGGGATATCATTGTTGATGTCAGATGGATCCTGGGTGAAAGCAGAGAATACCAGAAGGATGCTTACCTGTGTTTTATTGACTATGCAAAGACATTCCACTGTGTGGATCATAACAAATTATGGATAAACATTGCAAAGAATGGGAATTCCAGAACACTTAATTGTGCTTGTAAGGAACCTTTACATAGATCAGGAGGTAGTTGTTCAGACAGAACAAGGGGATACTGATTGGTTTAAAGTCAGGAAGGGTGTATGTCAGGGTTATATTCTTTGACCATACCTATTCAATCTGTATGCTGAGCAAATAATCCTAGAAGCTGGACTATATGAAGAAGAATGGGGCATCAGGATAGGAGGAAGACTCATTAACAACCTGCGTTATGCAGATGACACAACCTTGCTTGCTGAAAGTGAAGAGGACTTGAAGCACTTACTAATGAAGATCAAAGACCACAGCCCTCAGTATGGATTGCACCTCAACAGAAAGAAAACAAAAATCCTCACAACTGGACCAATGAGCAACATCATGATAAACGGAGAAAAGATTGAAGTTGTCAAGAATTTCATTTTACTTGGATCCACAATCAACAGCCATGGAAGCAGCAGTCAAGAAATCAAAAGACGCATTGCATTGGGTAAATGTGCTGCAAAGGACCTCTTCAAAGTGTTGAAGAGCAAAGACGTCACCTTGTAGAGGTGTGCCTGACCCAAGCCATGGTATTTTTAATCACATCATATGCATGTGAAAGCTGGACAATAAGGGAGACTGAAGAAGAACTGACGCCTTTGAACTGTGGTGTTGGCGAAGAATATTGAATATACCATGGACTGCCAAAAGAATAAACAAATCCATCTTGGAAGTACAACCAGAATGCTCCTGAGAAACAAGGATGGCAAGACTGGGTCTTACATACTTTGGACAGGTTGTTAGGAGGGATCAGTCCCTGGAGAAGGACATCTTGCTTGGCAGAGTACAGGGTCAGCGGAAAAGAGGAAGACCCTCAACGAGGTGGACTGACACAGTGGCTGCAACAATGAGCTCAGTCATGACAGTGATTGTGAGGATGGCTCAGTACAGGGCATTGTTTCATTCTGTTGTACATAGGGTCGCTATGGGTCAGAACTGACTTGATGGCACCTAACAACAACAACAACAACAACAACACCCTCTGATAATGGAGTCCTGGTAGCACATGGGTTAAGCCCTTGACTGCTAACCAAAAGTTGTCAGTTCAAACACACCCAGCAGCTCCATGGAAGGAAGACCTGATGATCTCCTCCCATAAATATTATAGCCCATAAAACCCTATGGAGCAGCTCTACTCTGTCACACTGGATCTCTTGAGTCGAAATCAGCTTGATGGCACCTAACAATAAAAACATCCTTTGATGAAAAGTTGCTTCTGTAGGTGATACCAAGATTACTATGTAAATAGTGATAATTGCTCTTGGCTACCGAGTAATGGCTAAATGAGCAGCCCCTTGTAGTATATTGTTGCTGTTGTTAGGTGCCATCAAGTTGGTTCCAACTCATAGTGGCCCTATGTACAACAGAACAAAACATGGACCAAACCTGTGCCATCCTCAGGATCATTGTTATGCTTGAGCCCATTGTTGCAGCCATTGTGTCAATCCATCTCCTTGAAGGTCTTCCTCTTTTTTGCTGACCCTCTGCCTTACTAAGCATGGTATCCTTCTCCGGGGACTGGTCCCTCCTGACAATGTGTCCAAAGACTTCTTGAGATGAAGTCTTGCCATCCTTGCTTCTAAGGAGCATTCTGGTTGTACCTCTTCCAAGATAGACTTGTTCATTCTTTTGGCAGTCCATGGTATATTCAACAGTTTCACCAACACCATAATTCAAATTCTTCTTCTGTCTTCCTTGTAGTATATAAAACCAAAAACCCATTGCTGTCAAGTTAATTCCGAGTCATAGTGACCCTATAGGACAGAGTAGAACTGCCCCATGTGGTTTCCAAGGAGTGCCTGGTGAACTCAAACTGCCGACCTTTTGGTTAGCAGCTGTAGCACTTAACCACTATGCCACCGGGGTTTATACAGGGACTGTCTATCCCAGAGATATGAGAGAGACACGATCTTTATGAACATAATACATGATTAGGACAGAATTGATTGGCATATATAATGATTGGTATTCTTTAGCATTATTTAAATATTTAAGTGCTAGAGATCCAAGCATAAAATTCTATTCTAAAAGTTTTAAGACAGGAAAAAAAAAATCAGAGAAATCTGTCTCCTTTGAAAAAAATAAAGAAGGAAAAACAATAAGACAGAATTATGTTTTCACAGCTAAGAAATTCCTGCTGCTATATCTTAAACATGGCTAAACCCAAAGGCCTAGAGAAAATGGTGAAGTTTTTGTAGTAGTTGTTTTTTTTTTTTCCTTTCCCCTTTTCCCATATGTATCTCCTTATCTTATGCAATCTAAGGCAAGAAAAACATAATCTGTATAGTAGGCTGCAGTCTTTTTAAGTATGTCTTTTTGTTTCCTACTAAGGGGGAATCAGGAGCCCTGGTGTCACAATGGTTAAGGGGACGGCTGATAACCAATAGGTGAGCAGTTTGAATCTACCAGCTGCTCCCTGGGAACGCTATGAGGCAGTTTTTCTCTGTCCTATAAGGTAGCAGGAAACCCTGGGGGCTAGTGGTTAAGAGCTATGGCTGCTAACCAAAAGGTAGGCAGTTGGAATCCACCAGGCGCTCCTTCGAAACCCTATGGAGCAGTTCTACTCTGTCCTATAGGGTCTCTAGGAGTCGGAATCAACTCGACTGCAATGGGTTTGTTTTTCTTGGTTTTATAGGGTAGCTATGAGTCAGAATCGACTCGATGGCAAAAGGTTTTTTTTTTTTTTTTTTAGGGGAAATCATATGCAAAGAGAAAACTTTCTGAAGTTACTAGTTCAACGTAAGTGAAAAAAAGAAAAAAAAATAGTTGCTTTTCCTTCAAGTGACTAACATTTATAAGCAGAAGGATGAATTAGCAGAATGACAGGTGTTGGGAAATGACAAAAGGAAATAGATTACTGATGGGAATCAAATTACTTAGTCCTCAGTTACATTCCAGGCATAAATAAAGTAAAACGATTAATCTTTTATTTCTGCCACCTGTAAATCTGCCAGGCACTGCATGCTCGAGAGCATTAATGAATTGCAATGGAAAGACAGGACGTAATTTCTTCCCTACCCTTTAACTTTAAAGTCACCGCATTTGGCTAGAATCATCTTCTGGGGGTCTGTATGGCAGTCCATGAGGCAGGACGGCTTACTCGCCAACAAAATTCTCAGTTTTTTTAAAGGGGTTAGAACACTTTAACATTCACCAGAAATTAAAGAGGGATGTCATGGTCTCAAATTAGTCACTGATATGTGCCTAATTCCTGAATTGTAAGGCAAGAGTAGGAGTCCCTGGATACTGCAAATGGTTAATGCACTCAGCTGCTAACTGGAAGGTTGGAGGTTCAAGTCCACCCAGAGACATCTCAGAAGAAAGGCTTGGCTATCTCCTTCTGAAAAATCAATCATTGACAACCCTATTTAGCACAGTTCTACTGTGACACACATGGGGTTGCCCTAAATTGGAGTTGACCTGATGGCAACTGACTTCGTTGTTGTTGATGTTTGTTTTAAGGCAAGGGTAAAGATGGCGGATTAGAGAAGGGTGAACTGGAAAAAACCTTCCTCTGCTGTTTCTGTTTCATATGATTTTCTATTAGCATTTTGAGATTCAGGGAAAAAAATAGAACGAAAAGAAACAGGCTGTTATTTGTGGCAGATGCCACTACCCTTCCACATTTTTCTGGATCTCTAAATGATAATTTCGCCTTTAGAAATTATGTCTTCATATAGCCTGAAAAATCAGAGTAGGTACTAGGACATCAGAGACATCTTAGAACTATTATAGTTGTGTCATAATAAATTAGCCTGGGAAAGCTTGATTATAGCCTCAGCTCCTACCTAAATGCTATGATGTATTTAAGGACATTCACCTCTTTGTAAGGGGCGCCTGTGCTATCTTCCTGCTTTCCTGATGCCTGACACAACTCTTCATCCTTTTGTAGAGTTTTCTCTGATACACACATGGCCCTGCCAAGTAACTGGGCACATGTTTGACCATTACCAGCTTTCCTGACTCTGAGGTCAGGAAGAGACACATCAGTAAAAGATCTCGTGGGGATTTTGATAAATATCAGCCTCCCTCTCATTTTATGAGGGAAAAAAATGTTAGCTTTTTCCCCATTACAAGCATTATTCCCTTTGCAACATCTCTAACTCAAATTCAAAAAACTCTGCTTGTTTATTTAGTTGGCATTTTCTTCTCCTAGACTGTGACCCAGCCCAATTGTTTCTCTTTAGGTCATCCCTCTTTTGAGTGACTTCTCAGTTAAGTGCAAGTCTTGTCATGACTGCTGGAAGCAATTGGATTTTGTTTGATTTTTAATGAAACCTTACATTGAAGTGTTTCATTTCCATTTTTTGTTTGTGGTGATCACTTATTTGCAAAGCACAATGAGGGAAAAGGGGGAGGGGTGAGATGAAATATCTGGGGTCATTCTGGCTTACTCTGAATATTAAATATATTCTCAGCAGTTGTATCCCCCATAACCCTGTAAAATAGCTGAAAGTTGAATACTGCCTAGATTCAAGAAAAAAAAAAAAATGAATTCATTCTAGCCTCTTAGAAATTCCCTACCCTGTGGAGCTCCCAGTGGTGTTTTCATCTCTTAAAAAATGTTTCTACTTTGATTACATTTTTTTCTTTAGAAGCAAGCTTTGTAGTTAATTGCTGATAAAATCCTTTTTTTACCTAGTTTTACTCTGAGCAATCAAGCCTTCTTTCTTCTCTCTCTAGCTTCCAAAAATCTGGGATATTTTAAGGATTTTTCCTCCTGAGGTTAGTTTATTTTCTAGAGCTAAGGACAAATATATTAAATGTCCATCCAAAGAAAACAATTGCAATTTGATTTTTTAAAAAATCTTTCAAACATATGTTCTCTGACTGATTTTTGTAATTATGACGTTAGAGAATAAGATACCCTGATTAAATTACCCAGGACATTTTCCCCAGATATTTACATGGAGTAAGATGCTGACAAAGACAGTCTGAACATTTACGTCATAGGTAGTTCTAGCCTCTGCTTAACCTCACGTGGTTCCATCCAACTTTGTGTCTTTATAACCCCTTTCTCTACCTTCCCCAAAAATATTTTTAATAAAAAAATAATTATTCATTGATTCCATAAAATATATAATCCTGGGATCAGGAAAGGGGACATAGCTAATTTCTAATATATTCTGGTATTAGTTTGTTAGTTGCTATGCAGGAATAAATAAGAAAAGGATAGGTAAATGTCGGTGAGGGCGTAAGTGGCTTGCCTATGAGGTAATGGCCCAGGGTGCCTGTGAGTGAAGTGGTCTTGTGTCGGCAAATCTAGGCAGAATTTGGATGAAAGTGGCTGAACCTTAAAAAATATGATAGAACCAGCTGGCCAAGAATCAGCATCGTATCTCTACATCTCTGTCTTTGTTCTGTAACTTACCATTTCTAGCCTTGATCCCTTTTTTTTTCTCCCCCAAGTGACTAAAATAAAAAAGGAAATAAACAGAAAAACCCACAAACATAGTAACATTTGACTCTATAGAACAAGTAAATGGAAAAAAAAAATCATTTGTATCTCCCAAAGAACCATGAAAATACCCATTCAAAGAGTTTCTAGCTCTTTAAAGTAAAAACTGTAGGTCCTGCTGATGATGGGACCATTACAACAGGCCTTGAATAAAGCCAGCACTAGCACACCCCCTGCCTCCAAGAGCCTTTGCATGCTTCAGCTGGGCTAAGCAACTTTAGGAAAAAAAAGAAAAATTTACTGTCTGGTTTTCTACTACACCGGTTTCTCTAAATTTTCGTACATATTAAAAAAAAAAAAAAAAACCCAGTGCCGTAGAGTCAGTTCTGACTCATAGCGACCCTATAGGACAGACCAGTAACCAGTTGCCATCGAGTCGACTTCAGCTCGTAGTGACTCCATGTGTGTCAGGGTATAGCTATGCTTCATAGTGTTTTCAATGGCTGATTTTTTCAGAAGTAGATAACCAGACTTTTCTTCTGAGTCATCGCTGGGTGGACTTGAACCTCCAAGTTTTCAGTTAGCAGCTGATCCCATTTATGGTTTATATCACCCAGGGACTCCAACTTATTATTAGGGATGATGGGTAGATACACATATACATATACATACATATATCTATATGTATATAAAAACCAAACCCGTTGCCATCCAGTTGATTCCAATGCACAGTGACCCTATAGGACAGAGTAGAACTGCCCCAGAGAGTTCTGGAAGAAGTGTCTAGTGGATTCAACCTGCCGACCTTTTGGTTAGCAGCCATAGCTCTTAACCACTTCTCCACCAGGGCTTCTACATATATAGGCAGACATTAAAAAATTGACTGTTAGGCAGACAGTTTATGAGGAGGTTAGCAAGGTGAAATGAGATTGCTTGGACTTTGGAGATTTTAATTATTTTTTTTCTTTTTAGGCAGGAAGGTCTATTAAATGAATAAATTTTGCTCATTCCGCATTATTGAAGGGTGCCAGTACCTATCTCTGCTCTCTTGAAAAAGGGCCGTAAAATGCTAGTAAGACAAATGTTTAGACCCTCAGGATGTTTTGTGAAGAAATATATCACTACTTTTACTTAGAAATTATGATTTATTCAGCAACCCAAAGCAATATTCTAGTTTTCAGCCTATTGCCTGGAAATAATTTAAAAATAGAACAATCAATATGCATATTCCTTTTGGTTTTAGAGAGTGTGCTCCCATGGCCTCAGCATAGAAAATAAACTTCACTTGTGTTAAAACTACACCTGTGCAGATAAGCACATCCACTACCCACACACACATATACACACACGCAAGGATATAGCAAGTTCAATATCTTCAAATGAAAGGCTTAAATTTTTCAATCTATTTCAGTGTTAATGCTACTCATGCCTGAGATATTTTACGGTGACCATCCTTTGAAGAAATGTTTCTAAATTTAGAATAAAGTCTCTTTCACCACTAAGTCCCACAAAACTACATTATGAGCATTCAAATACACACAGGAAGCTATAGGTGAAAGTCCTGTCATATGAAAATACTCTTGGCATGCTATGAACATATTATACATATTTTGCCTATTATGCATATTTTCAAATTTGCTGGGACATTTGAGTTGCGTGTGGAGTTTTTCAACAAACTCATGATAGTGGAGCCAGAACCTTTCAACATTTCTCCTTTGCAGGCTGGTGAAATGTTTGGCTTTGCAAGAGAGGTTGCTGGAGACACATTGCAAGGCAATAGTCACAGAAAAGCACGTCCGTCTGGGTTCCAACCCTGCTTCTCTTTTATTCAGCATGGGAGCCCAGTGGCCTGCACAAACCAGCTCTAGCCATACTCTCAGTTTTGTAAGTAATTTCTACCAGTAGCTTCAGCCATGCTCTCAGGCCACTGTCTCCCCAGCTGGTGGGTCAGTTCTATCTGCACCTCCTAGTGAGTTCCTTTGCCGCCAGCAGACTTGGGTGTGCCTGTGGTAGTTGTGCCCTGGAAGAAATCTCAGTCTCATTCTTGGGGCAGTCCCTCTTCTAAATCCTTAGTTCCCCACCCTTCCCCAGTCCAGGGATAATAGCAGCTTTTTAGAATTAATTAATTAATTTTTTACACCTACTAATTGCCACTTCTGGGCCCTTTAAGATATATTTTAACCCTTCTTAATAGTTAACCACTTTTCAGTACTAGTAATTCTTTATATTAAATTTTTATGTTAAAATTACTGGTATATTTTCTGTCTCCTGATTGGACATGAACTAGTATACTAATTCTCTTTGTGAAATAGCTTATTATCATGTCATAGAAAAATTTACTGCTTTCCTACTGTATTAAAAAAATAGCTCATTCATTATTTTAACAAATATGAATAAGCTACCAAGTCACTGCAAACTGAAGAGGTTCTTTTGTGATAGGCTAATGATATTAAAAAATAATGTATCTTTTTGAAATCACTACAATATATTTTATTACTATGGTTTAAGAAAAACTATGATTTTAGAAAAAGTGATTTAATATTTCCTATACTCAAATAAATATAAGTTATATGATGGCTACGGTGAAAGTGGCTACAACATATATGCTATAAAGCAGGGTAAAATAAGAAAAACAAGAGTTTAGCAAAGTCAGTGCAATATTAGATCACAGGCCATTTCTAAGTTATTGAGATAGCGGGTGTTAAGGTAGTGAGTACAATAACTAGTGTATAGTAGACATTAAAAGGATTGAATAATATGTGTGAGAGAAGATAGTCATAAATCTCAAGCCACCTTATTAGAGAGTGGAAAATCAAGACTGCAGTTCAGGTATGCCTCACTCCAAAGTCCCTGCTCTTGATAACACAGTAAGTATGATTTGAAAATGGAGAATAGAATAGAAAGAGGCACCTGGAGGCAGGTAATAACAGTGTGTTGATGAAAACATTCTCTCCTCACCAAATCTGAGTTATCTCAATGTATTCTGATGCATGTCTTGGGTAATTGTAAATTATAATGTATTATTCTGCAGTGATTTAAAAACACCTGTGTAGCCCTCCATTGCTATCAGTCACAACTGCCTCCCCTTGCCAGTACAAAAGCAGCTAGAATTCTTTCTAACACACGGCTGGCAGCCATCAGATCAGAATTGACTTCCAGGATAAAACACATTTGTCACCCAACCCTGCTAGATAGTGAAGAGTTCGGTAGAAAACTTTATGTAACCAGAAAGGCTGTTGCTATAAAGAGGTGTAGATACACACATGTATTAAGTCACCTTTCTATGAGGAGGTGTTGTAGAGAAAAAGAGAAGAGACTGGAGCAGAAACTCTGAGGTAAAGAAAGACACCACTGCCAACATTTGAATTAAGCGATGATTTTCTTAGCATGAGTAGAGTTGCAAGAATTGGTTCTGCGAAGGTAAGTTACTGCCTCGGTCTCAGGCCTCCTGACACTTGTTAAGGTAAGTACCCTGAACACAGGTTCCACTCTTTTCTGCTTCCTAATACATTAAATTGAATTGTAGCTATGTGTTGAGTTGTTTGGCGATATGGCGAAATTTGAGTCCGATGGATTTCTGGCCAAGCTGCAGATTTCAGAGTTTCCTTAAAATGAGTTACATCAGGCACTTCACCACTTTTCAGATCTAAAATGAATAATCTGCCATCAAAGTGTGTCAGGGCATAAATAGAAATGTGTAGGGATGATTTCCAGATGCAGCTGGTGCCTTAGTTTTGTGTGTTAATTCTATCTGTGCTTTAGTGCAGCGAAGTACTTTTCCACACTAAGCTGCACAAAAATGATTGCAAACCAGGGAGCCACAACTCCAGTAACTGCAAGTAATACTAACAGAGTCTAAAGGGAACGTGTTCACAGTTCGCTTATAATTTCAGGGGACTACATCAAAAAAAAAAAAAAAAAAAAATTTTTTTTTCCATCTATTAAATGTCTTCATATTGAGACAAGGAATCTTTTCTCACTCATCAGTGAGGGGTGAGGGCTACAAAAACAGAATAACAAACCCTTTGGAGTTAGCTAATAGGCAATCTGGAAATTCACTGTTATAGTAGCCAAGGTTTATTCAGCTCATCTTACTATTTTTTTTCCAGTCTGTATTTTAAGTTCTTAAAATATGTGTTCTCATTGCACACTCACAATTCTATGAAGTAATAAACTACTGTTATTTCTATTAGATAGATAGATGAAGAAGCCCAGAATGGTCAAGGAATTCGCCCATGGTCACATAGCCAGTAAATGACAGAGCAAGGATATGAGCCCAGACAGCCCAAGTCAAGACCAGTGCAATTAGTGGGTTTCTAGACGTTTGCATTACAAAGGAATATTTGATTGCAACATACAACAAACAGTGCTAGCCACATGAGCCAAAAGTAAATATTTTTTTATAAATAAATTCATGTGTATGTTTACAACTAATGAAATTCTATTAGAAAAATGCTAAAACTATGAACCCTAGGGAAAATTCTTTATCTTCTGGCATGCCTTTTGCAATCATATCCAGTTTCAAACGACACAGCCCATCAGTCCGTTTTACTTCCTACCTAGTTTGCACTGAATCTGTAGATGATCAAATTAACCATTTGGAAATCAATTGGCGAAACAATATAAAATGCTTTAAAATATTCTTAAATCAGAAGCTCCCCAGCTGTTGGGAGGCTTCCCAGCACCACTCTCCTCAAAAAACTGTAGCCCTGGAATCAGTCTTTCCCCTACACATGGTCTCTCTTCCCTCTTCTGTTCTTTTCAGTAGAACACATGCATATTCAAATGTACAAAAGCTTCTCTACAATAATTTGAATCTCTGAGCATAAATTTTGCAAGATGTCCTCATTTTATGTATAGGTTGTGATACAAAGGTTGTTAAAAAAAAAAAAAAAACCCAACGCGTTACAAAGTTTATAATACTGATAGCTGTCCTCCGGAAAATAGTTTATTTCATAAACGATAACAATGTTTTTGAGCTAGACTATACAAGACAATTTAACCTCTAATGTCACCTGAGGTGTCCTACTAATGGTACAATTGCTTCACGAAATTGTCCTTTGTAGCATCTCATTGAAAATGCAGATGATACAGTTTTCTTCATTCATAATGCTGGGGGCAAAGTGAGACAGACTGACATGAGAGAGATTTTCCTGGGTGTGTAAACAAGAGTCTCATTAGATCTAAAACAAAACAAACAATCATAATAGCAAATGTATAAAAAAAAATGTCTGTCTACCTTTTTATCTATCTTCTGTCTATCTCTCCAACTATGTATGCCGAGCATTGTTCTAAGTGCTTTAAATAATTTAACTGATTGAAACATCACAGCAACATGATGTAGTTCCTTTTATTGTCCACATTTTACAGATGAGGCCCTTGAGATACTGAGAGGTTACATGTTTTGCTCCAGTTCACAGTCAGTCAGTGGTGTAGCTGGGACATGAGCCCACACAGTCTGACTCCACGGTCTGTGCTGTAACCACTATACATCTGCCCTTTGATCTCTGTAAGAAAGCTACTCAGCCAATCCATTTTGCAGTGGATGTGATTCAGGGCTTCAACTTAGGCATTCCCAGTGTTGGATTTCATGAACGAGGCATTTATATGTTGAGATTTCAAAAGCTAAGGTTCTCATTATTCATGTACGTATTATCATGATTCCCTTGCCCAGAATCCCCATCACTTGTTTGGTCCATGTTTCTTCTGCCTACAGACAAAGAGTCCCTAGGTCCAACTCTTGGTTTTACTTTTGGCTGGTTCTTCTCCAAATCACCCATATTTAAATTTGATAACCCACAGTTTTTGCTCAAAGAATTTTTGTTCATGACCGCCTCTCTCTGGACTCTGAGAAGTTTCAAGGGATCTATAAACCCCTGGCATTAGATGCCTATTTGTGGGGAATGATCAATGGCTTTAACTGATTATCAGAATGCCTTCTGATTCTTATCTCCTGAAGACTTCATGATCAATATGATATGATAATTGGTTGACGTGTGTATATTTATCATAAGTGAAGACAAGAGGCTATGCAGACTATTTGATTTTAAGTAATTCTGTTTTATGGAGTGTGTATATGCATAGTATTGTTAGTAAGTAACAACTGTCCACAGAATAATTGAGACTATTTGGTCCAAATAATGTTCTGTGGAACAGAAGTAACACACAAACTGTTTTACATATTCTCTGCACACACATAATTCTAGTGGGGGATCCCATGGTCTCCTCTCAGAAATTTATAACTAAAAGCTCTGAAAAGCCTGGTGTAGTAGAAACCTACTTAGTTCTCTGATTTATCATACACCAAAAGTATTTGACCTATTGAATGCGTTCCTAGGTAAAATACCTGAAAAATTTTATTTTCAATTAGGAGAATTAAATATGAGAAAAATTAATATATGCATATATATGTATATATGTGTATGTATATATATATATATATATATATATAACACGTAGCTAAAAAAAAAAAATTTTTTTTTTTTTAGTATATAGGAAGAAACCCTGGTGGCGTAGTGGTTAAGTGCTATGGCTGCTAACCAAAAGGTTGGCAGTTCGAATCCGCCAGGTGCTCCTTGGAAACTCTTCGGGACAGTTCTACTCTGTTTATATTTACATACCAAACCAATAAAAAACAAAAACAAAAGACTATTTCTGTCAAGCAAATTCCTACTCATGCACACACTTTTCATTTACAAATTGTCAGGATGGCTCAAAATGTGCTTTTACTTTACTGTTGTCATGATGATAAAATCTGAGCTAGGTGACAGGAACACAGACCTTTACAGCTATTGGAGACACCTGCGACTGTATGATCAGCAGGAAGGAAGTGACGTTTCCCTTTACCCATATTTAATTGCTGGTCAGGCAGAAGTGGGCAGTTTTCAAAATGCTGCTCCAAGCAACAACTGTGCAATTTTCATTGTAATTAAATCATTTCTATAAAGAGTCCTTAGAAAAAAAGATCACATAATGCCCACTTGAGTATTTTCAGCAGGTCAGGTCCACTGCGATGAAGAGTGTGCTCTTAGATTCACTTGCTCTTGGTCTAGTTGAACAGGATAACAAAATTCATCCACCAGCACAAAAATTATGTAGGAGAGCAAATAGGCTGAACAAAAGGGTAAAACTTTTATCATCCTTGCATTATTTCTGGATGCTGGAATTTTTTTTTTTCTAAGCGTTTACATTTCTACACTTTCTGCATCTGTCTTCTTGGGAGGATTTTAGAAAAGCTAAGCAGCATCATAAAATCTTGTGGCCGGCTTCACTTCTTTTGGCCTCATATGGCTCAAGAGTCTGCCTTTCAGAGCCACTGTAGGGGAAAAGCCTCGCTTCCCAGCATCCCCGGAATCTGTTCCATTTGAAGGATCAAGCATTCGTCTGTAACCAGCAGCTACTGCCTAGTGTAGTCCCTAAACCTAATGCAGACTCTTAAGGGGCCCAGTCATTTAATAATCTGTGTTGGTGAGGCACATGAGAGCTGCTCAGAAGATCGGTGTGTGCTGAGACTGCACAGTGCCTCCCCCTTGCTCATGGTGTTGCCCCCAAAGCACTGCATGTATGTTAGTGTTCAGATAAAGCCTGCTTCATCTTGTCTCTCAGCCTCAGTTCATTTAGGGTGAAAACATGGTCGCTGTCCAGTCGATTCCAACTCATAATGACTCCACGTATGTCAGAGCAGAACTGTGCTCCAGAAGGTTTTCAGTGACTGATTTTTTGGAAGTAGATCACTAGCCCTTTC
Source organism: Loxodonta africana (assembly GCF_030014295.1). NCBI lineage: Eukaryota > Metazoa > Chordata > Mammalia > Proboscidea > Elephantidae > Loxodonta > Loxodonta africana. The sequence continues at coordinate 39,646,054 of NC_087349.1, forward strand.
TTCCTAGGTGCCTGTCTGTAAACTTGAACTTCCAGTCTTTTGGTTAGCAGCTCAGTATGTTAACCATTTGCACCACCGAGGGATTCCTTCTTGCGGATCAAAAAGTAGTTATCACAGTGATAACCAGTTAATCTGTCTTTCTATCATTTTTTCTAGCATATGGTTATGACAAACACATGACAAAAAAAATTCAGGTAAGTAATTGGGTGGGATGTAAAAATGATAATAAATATAAGTGCCCCAATTGAAAGGAGAGTGGCCACTGGAACCAGCCTACTCACCTTCCCATATGTCTCCATGCTGAAGGCATCTCGATGGAATTCCTAGATCTGAGGGGAAAAAAGTTTAGAATAGGTATCTAGCAAATTTCACTAACTTAAACCACAGTTCCATTATGTTCTTTTAGAAATAGAGTGGTATTCTACGAGAGTATGGCAAGAGGGAATTTATATGAAACGTATTAATCAAACTGTTGATTTGATTTAGTCCACATCGTGGCACTTCTTTTACAGGAATAGGCTGACTCTGCCAAGGAACTGCAGTGTAAAATGTGCCATGTAAGTATGGCGTAAATAAGTGGCCATTTGCTGATAACTTCTGCTTCAGTTTCTTCAGTGACGGTAAGCTTTGGACAATTGCTAGAGCAGGCAGATAATTTCAAGATTTTGTTCACTTTTTCTGTGCTTTCCCTTTGATTAGAAAGCCTTCAAATTCTTTTTTACTTGGGAAACAATGACTTATCCCTTGGATCTCATTTAAGTTTCACCTGGATGAGACCTTCCCCTTATCCACTAGGCAGTTCGATGCTCTATCACTGTGCTCATTGTTATCTGAGTAATAATAATGATGGTGATTAGGGGAAGAGTCTGTTGAAAATCATAAACATAATAGCTAACACTAGTTAAATGTCTGCTCTGTGCCTGAGCCTTAATGTAAACAAACAAATATTTAATTTTGTCAGGTATCTACGATTATTCTCCCCAATTTCTAGATTAAGAAATCAAAGCACAGAAAAGTTAATAAGTATCACCAGTGAAAGAATTAGTAAATACACAGACAACATTTGAATGAAGCTCATCTTTAGAGCCCATGATTCTAACCATGATAATGTACTGCTATTGCCACCTGTAATAATCTCTAGAGCAGCTATCTCGTTATAGGTCTTTCTCAATGAAAAGATGAACTCCTAGAGAGTAGAAAATATGCATATCCACATGAAAACCTTTCCATACTGCTCATCAGAGAATTAATATTTAACATAAATATTCAAAAAATGAATCTTGAATAATGAATGAATGTCAAAAATCATTAGACTATTTTTCGGTAAATAACTTTTTTTTTTTTTTACTTTAGAGATACAATGAGGATAATATGTGCTAGAATGTAATTTCATGAATTCTAAGAAATCAGTTGACATCACATATTTTATAACTTCTTAGAATTTATATTTTAATGTTTTAAAAGATACATGCTTTCAATATATGTCAGTAATTCTTTAAAGTACTTTCTAATTTTATAAAAGCAAAATAAGTTTACTAACCTATGTTTGCCCCTCCCCTAACACTTGTAGTCTCAAAAACTGGTGGACCTCAGGGTCTGCCCTGGTATTAGAACAGAGTCCTAACCTTTTCAGTTTTTAAAGATCAGAGAAATAATTTCCTTGATCTATTTACTGAACTTTTATTATTTAAGTGAGATTGTTCAACCCAGTTCATCACATAGCTAATACATGACAAAAGCGAAAAGTGCTGAAATTATTGATGTTAATGCCCAAACGACACTGCTACCACTGACCATATTATTTGGACTCCTTCCCGGCACTGATAATTTGTGAGTTTCTTCTTTCCCTGCGACTTACTGACCTTGCATGTTGTTGATTAATCTTCAAAATAAACAAAGGTAGCTTCATAACGTGATTCACGTGAAGTAATAGATACCAGTTGCCATTATGAACAAGCCTAAGTTTTTATAAAAGGAAAGAGGGAATATAAACAGCTATATAAAAACATACCTGTGTAAACTTGTTTTCCAAGTGAAGGTATACCTATGTATCTGGCACTAAAAAGCTACTATAATAGAAAAGAAATACATGGTAGATAATAAAATCATTCATGTTATTACTATAAGTTAAATCACCTGTAATAAAATGTGACATGTCACACTTGTAATATGAATTCCTTCACTGTTTTAATGGCATCATTACATGAAATGTTGAAGCTGCACACTGACTAGATGAAGACTCCTGCTGCAGGGAGTTAAGATAGCCGTTACTAGCAATGCCTGGATTAAACACTTCCACACATTGATTAATTATAATATAATTAATAATTTAAAACAATAACAATATTTATCTAAAATTCTGGATGATATCATAAAAAGTGGGTTTATCATAAAAAATTAAGGAGGGATTGTATATCAGTTAAGACTGCATTTGCCTGTAAGTAACACCCCCCAAAAAACTAAACCCACTGCTGTTGAGTCAATTCCAACTCATAGTGACCCTGTAGGACACAGTAGAACTGCCCCATAGTTTCCAAGGAGCGCCTGGCAGATTTGAACTGCCAACCCTTGCTTAACAGCTGTAGCACTTAACCACTACACCACCAGGGTTTCCATAAGTAACACAGTACCTGGTTAATGGTAACTCACAGAAATAACTCTAGGAGCAGGGTTTTGCTGAGATTGTCTCAGATTCCCAGTAAAGTCATCAGGGAACCAAGCCTTTCCTGTTTTTCTGGTCTGCCATTCTCAACAGATTGATCTGCAAACTCATGGTTGCTAGATGGTTGTGGTAGTTCTAGTGATGAGACACATATTCAAGGTAGAAGAAAGAGAGAAATTTGGAAATCCAGTCACATTCGCCTCATGTTATCAAGAAAGTAAAAATCTATATTCCTTAAAATCTGAAAATAAAATGTATATTTAATATATGCAGGTTTTTGAAATAATAAGAAAAGAGAGAGAACATGTGCATGTACAAGAGAGATTGAGGAAAATGTCACGTATATTAAAAGTCAGAGAACAGCATTCATAGTAATAGCAAGCTAGAGAATTTGAAGAAACCTCTCTAAAAAACAAAATGTACTTTATGTACAAAAATAATATTGACTTGTGGAGCTGATTTGTGCTCTCAAGAAGAGGTAAGCTATTGCAATACATATTTAGAATCTAAATTATATATTCAGGAAAACATCAAAGTTAAATATTAAATAATAGAAACAGTATGTATATATTTCTAACTAGTTAAGGGTAAAAAATAGAAAATAAAATAAAACGAATTTTTAAAACTAATCTATTTTAAAAGGCATACAAGGGACATACAGGATTTTAAAAACTAGTATATTAGAAAAACTCCGATATTAGTAATCATAATACTTATAAATGGGCTAAAACCAACCAAACCAAACCCAGTGCCGTCGAGTCGATTCTGACTCATAGCAACCCTATAGGATAGAGTAGAGCTGCCCCATAGCGTTTCCAAGGAGCATCTGGTGGATTTGAACTGCCAACCCTTTGGTTAGCAGCCATAACACTTAACCACTACACCACCAGGGTTTCCAAATGCACTAAACACCAGTTAAATGAAAAGGCTGTCAGATTAGATGTTTTTAAAACTCTAGCTATATGTTGATGTCAAGAGATGCAAAGAAAAATGACAAGGACTTTTTGAAAGTAAAAAGATGAAAAACTAAAAAATACTGACCAAAACATTTTCTATAACTATGTTAATATCAGGCAAACTTGAAGACAGGGGATAATATTAGGAAGAGCAGAGCAGATCATTAGGTAACAATAAAATGTTTATTTCTTTAGGCAAAAAAAAAAAAAAAACTAGAAATTTGTATGCACCTAATAAAGTTAGATTTGTATGCTTAGCATAGTGGCTAATGCATAATAAAATCTCAGTAATCTTTAGATACTATTATCCGTATTTAAATAAGAAACAACCAAAAATCTAATACTACAGGATTTATAATATAAATTATTGTGGTACAGATCAATGGGACAAAATAGAAAATCCCAAATTAGACCCTATTATAAAGAAAAAAATAGTATTTAATGAACATAGTATGACAGATTAATGGAAGAAGTATTTGAATAAATATAAATTGAAATAATAAAGCCAGAATTGTTATTTTTTTTTTTTTTTTACTGTGAAACCATTAAAATGTAAAAACAAAACCAAAACAGATTAAATTGCTAGTGAGCACAGAGTAAAATAGACACTTTCATGCACATCTCAGATGGGTAGAAAAGTGGGTTGGTACAAAGTTTCTGGGAAGCAAATCATCAATATGTATCAGCAGTTGAATAATTTAATTAAAAAAATTTTTTTTTATATGCAATAGGAATAACACTCATGTGATTGAACAATGAAAAAATTGCTTTTAATAGCAAAGATATAAAAAAAGAAAGTATACAAAAATAGGGCAATGCGTCAGTAAATCTATATTTATCAGCAATTATTATGAAACTATTCACATATTTTCTAAAATATATGAGAAAAAAATCATAATGACAAAAAAACAGAATTACAGCCATGAATATGATATACTTATATAGACATTCAGTGTGGTTAATAAATTCCAACTAGTGAAGCTTATATATATATTTTCCTCTATATTTTAAATCTCTCCACTTATTGGTTATAGAGTAATAGAAATTAAATATAAAAGACAGCATGGAGCCTTTTACAGTGTATATATGTTATATATGTTCCATCAAAAGATTAATCATAAAGGTTTAGTGAGTAAAGCTGTAATTATTTTTACTAAATGTTTTACGTTTTTTTTTACCTTATTTACAATTTCAACTTTACATATATTATTTAAAAGTTGCAACACCTACTGTATTTATCTCTGATCTTTTCAGTAACCGTTTATTCTTCAGAATTTATAATTTTGCACAAGACAGATCATTATACACTGTTTGGAAAGAAAATACAATTAAAATCAGATTACTTGAATTGCAATTTGTCTTACTTGATATTTAATTCTATCACGGGTACTTTCTATGCTAAGTCATTCTTGAGGAAAAAAATACCTTGTAGCTCATTTTTCTTTTTCAATAAATAACAAATTGTTTCTCAAGAATTTCAAGATGATCTAAAGATTGCTCAGTGTTTCCCAGATCATTAGAACATCATCTGAAAATCATTGCAGCCATCTGTTTTCAACCCCGTAATGTATGAGAAAGCAGTTAGTAAAGATACATTGAACACTCCAGGCTCGAGCAGGAAACACATCTACATAGTTTGAAGAAGACTTACTTCCTTGACCTACAAACAATTCTGTTTTTATCAATACCATATCCCACATATTCCTTGTAGCAATCAATTTTGGCTAAATAGGCTGCGACAGCATACAATTCCCAAATTTCGGTGCCTTACCATACAAAGATTATCTCTCTTTCTTGCAATATCTCCAAAAAATAGTTTGTCAGGTCTTTGCTCCCGAAGTCACGTGATGAAGCAATGCATATTTCAGACTTATGGGCTCTTAGTGAAGAAAAATAGTTGGTAAAACAAGAGCTGGATCTTGTAGTTTCTGCTCAAAAATTGATATTCAGGACTCCTGTCCACCTTTTATTCACAAAGGTGGATCAAACGGCCCTTCTGCGTTGGTTAAGCACCAGGTATTAACCAAAGGTCAGCAGTTTGGACTAACCAGTGGCTCCATGGGAGAAAAACAGAGATCTGGTCCTGTAAAGATTATAGCCTAGGAAACCCTGTGGGGCAGTTCTACTCTGTCCTATAGGGTCACTATGAATAGGAACTGACTCAATGGCATCACTATTCCTCTGTTAGTTTGCGGCTGTAATGCTGGAAGCTATGCCATCAGTAGTACAAATACCCATGGTGGACAGGTTTCGGCAGAGCTTCCAGACTAAGACAGACTAGGAAGAAGGACCTGGTGGTCTATTTCTGAAGGAGTTAGCCAGTGAAGACTGCATGAATAGCAGCGGAACATTGTCTGATGCACTGCCAGAAGATGAGCCCCTCAGGTTGGAAGGCACTGAAAATATGACTGAGGAAGAGCTGCTCCTCAAAGTAGCGTCGACTTTAATGACATGAATGGAGTCAAGCTTTCAGGACCTTCATTTGCTGGTGTGGCACAACTCAAAATGAGAAGAAACAGCTGCAAACATCCATTAATAATCAGAATGTGAAACGTACAAAGCACGAATCAAGGAAAATTAGAAGTCATCAAAAATTAAACTGAATGCATAAAGATGGATATTATTGGCATTGGTGAGCTGAAATGGGCTAGTATTGGACATTTTGAATCAGACATATTGTATACTATGCCAGGAATGACAAATTGAAGAGGAAAGGCAGCACATTCATTGTCAAAAAGAACATTTCCAGATATATCCTGAAGTATAATGCTGTAGGTGATAGCTTAATATCCATACGCTTGCAAGGAAGACTGGTAAATACAACTATTATTCAAATTTAAACAAAACCCGCTAAGGCCAAAGATGAAGAAATTGAAGATTTTTTACTAACTTTTGCAGGCAGAAATTGATCCAATATGTAATCAAGATGCATTAATGATTATTGGTGATTGGAATGTGGAAGTTGGAAATAGAAGGATCAGTGGTTGGAAAATATGGCCTTGGTGACAGAAACAACACTGGAGATCACATGATAGAATTTTGCAAGACCAACAACTTATTCATTGTAAATATACCCTTTTTCAACAACATAAATGGCAACTTGGAAATCACAGGAACCAAATTAACTATATCTGTGGAAAAAGACAATGGAAAATCTCAATATTATCAGACAGAACAATGCCAGGGGATGACTGTGGAACAGACTATCATGACTGTGGAACAGACTATCAATTGCTCGTATTCAAGTTCAAGCTGAAGTTGGAGAAAATTAGAACAAGTCCATGAGAGCCAAAGTATGATCTTAAGTACACCCCACCTAGATTACAAGACCATCTCAAGAATAGAACTGATACACTGAACACCAATGACAGAAGACCAAGGAGTTATGAGATGACATGAAGGACATTATACATGAAGAAAGTAAAAGGTCATTAAAAAGACAGGAAAGAAAGCAAATGCCAAAATGGATGTCAGAAGGGACTGTAAAGTGTACTCTTGAACATAAAATCGCTAAAGCAAATGGAGGACATGATGAAGTAAAAGAGCTGAACAGAAGGTTTCAAAGGGCAGCTCAGACAAAGTAAAGTATTATAATGAAATGTGCAAACATGTAGAGTTAGAAAACCAAAAAGGAACAACACGCTCTGCATTTATATATTAAGCAGAAAGAATTATTATAATGAAATGTGCAAACATGTAGAGTTAGAAAACCAAAAAGGAACAACATGCTCTGCATTTATATATTAAGCAGAAAGAATTGAAGAAAAAATTTAAGCATAGAGTTGCAATATTGAAGGATTTTACAGGGAAAATAGGGTCCTATAGGGTCGCTATGAGTTGGAATAGACTCGACGGCATTGGGTTTACAGGGAAAATACTGAATGGCACAAGAAGCATCAAAAGAAGATGGAAGGAATACACAGACACTGCACCAAAAATAATTGGTCAAATTACAAGCAATTCAAGAGGTAGTATATGATGAAGAACTGATGGTACTAAAGGAAGAAGTCCAATCTACGCTGAGGGCATTGGCAAAAAAAGGTGGAATACCAATTAAGATGTTCACAACCAGATGCAGTGTTGGAGGTGCTCACTCATCTATCCCAAGAAATTTGGAAGACAACTACCTGGCCAACTGACTGGAAGAGATCCATATTTGTGCCCATTCCAAAGAAATGTGATCCAACAGAGTGTGGAAATTATCAAACAATATCATTAATATCACACACAAGCAAAATTTTGCTCAAGATCATTCGTAAATGTTTCAGCAGTACAAAAATAGAGAGTTTCCAGAAATTCAAGATGGATTAGAGAGATGAGGTACAGTAAGGGAAATCATTACAGATGTCAGATGGATCTTGGCTAAAAGCAGAGAATACCGAAAATATGTTCACTTGTGTTTTATTGACTATGCAAAAGCATTCGACTCTGTGGATCATAATAAATTATGGATAACATGGCAAAGAATGAGAATTCCAGAACATTTACCTATGCTCATGTACATAGACCTAGTAGCAGTTGTTCAGACAGAACGAGGGGATACTTCATGGTTTAAAGTCAGGAAAAGTGTGTGTCAGGGTTGTATATTTTTCACTATATGTTATGGATTGAATTGTGTCCCCCAAAATGTGTGTCAACTTGGCTAGACCATGATCCCCAGTATTGTGTGGTTGTCCACCATTTTATGATTTGATTTAATTTTCCTATGTGATGTAAATCCTAACTTCTGCCTGTGGTTAATGAAGCAATATTAGGTTACGTTAAAGAGACATAGGGTGGGATGCAACACCCTTACTCAGGTCACAGTCCTGATCCTATGTAAGGAGACCTTTTTCTAGGGTATGGCCTGCAAGTTCTTTCTGGGTCTTCCTTATTCATCGTCCAGCTTTTTCATGCATCTGAGGCAATTGGAAACACCATGGTTTGGGTCAGGCACACCTTAATCCTGAAAGTGACTGTCTTGGTTATCTAGTGCTGCCATTACAGAAAGACCACAAGTGGATGGCTTTAACAAAGAGAAATTTATTTCTTCACAGTAAAGTAGGCCAAAAGTCCAAATTCAAGATGTCCGCTCCAGGGGAAGCCTTTGTCTCTCTGATGCCTCTGGAAGAAGGTCCTTGTCCTTAATCTTTCCATGGTAGAGGAGCTTCTCAAGCACAGGGACCCTGGGTCCAAAGGATGCACTCTGCTCCTGGTGCTACTTTCTTGGTATGAGGTCTGCAACTCTCTGCTTACTTACCTTTCTTTTTATCTCTTGAGAGATAAAAGGTGGTGCAGGCCACACCCCAGGGAAAATCCTTTTACATTGGATTAGGGATGTGGCTTGAGCAAGGGTGTTACATCCCATCCTAATCCTCTTTAACCACAGGCAGATATTATGATTTATGATATATAGGAAAATCACAAAATAGAGGACATCCACACATGGCTTAACCAAGTTGACACATATTTTGGGGGGACACAATTCAATCCATTATAGTAACATCTTTGCTTTTTAATGCTTTAAAGAGGTCTTTTGCAGCAGAGTTACCCAATGCAATGCGTCATTTGATTTCTCAACTGCTGCTCCCATGAGCATTGATTGTGGATCCAAGTAAAATGAAATCCTTGACAACTTCAATCTTTTCTCCATTTATCATGATGTTGCTTACTGGTCCAGTTGAGAGGATTTTTGTTTTCTTTATGTTGAGGTGTAATCTATACTGAATGCTGTGGTGTTTGATCTTCATCAGTAAGTGCTTCAAATCCTCTTCACTTTCAGCAAGCAAGGTTGTGTCATCTGCGTGACACAGGTTGTTAATGAGTCTTCCTCCAATCCTGATGCCCTGTTCTTCTTCATATAGCCCAGCTTCTCGGATTATTTGCTCAGCATACAAATTGAATAAGTATGGTGAAAGGATACAACCCTGGCACATACTTTTCCTGACTTTAAACCATGCAGTATCCCCTTGCTCTGTTCGCACAACAGCCTCTTGTTCTATGAACAGGTTCCTCATGAGCATAATTAAGTGTCCTGAAATTCCCATTCTCTGCAGTTTTATCCATAGTTTGTTATCATCTGCACAATCAAATGCCTTCGCATGGTCAATAGAACACAGGTAAACACCTTTCTGGCATTCTCTGCTTTCAGCTGAGATCCATGTGACATCAGCAATGTTATCCCCTATTCCACATCCACTTCTGAATCCAGCTTGAATTTCTGGCAGTTCCCTGTTGATGTACTGATGCAACTGCTTTTGAATGATCTTCAGCAAAATTTTACTTGTGTGTGATATTAATGATATTTTTTCAATAATTTCTGCATTCTGTTGGATCATCTTTCTTTGGAATGGAAATAAATATTGGTCACTTCCAGCTGGCTGACCAGGTAGCTGTCTTCCAAATTTTATGACATAGAAGAGTGAGCGCTTTTAGTGTTGCATCTGTTTGTTGAAATATCTCAATTGGTATTCCATCAGTTCCTGGAGCCTTGTTTTTTTGCCATTACCTTCAGTGCAGCTTGGACTTCTTCCCATAGTACCATTGGTTCTTGATCATACACAACCTCCTGAAATAGTTGAACGTTGACCTATTCTTTTGATATTATGACTCTGTATTCCTTCCATCTTCTTTTGGTGCTTCCTTTATCATTCAATATTTTGCCCACAGTATTTTTTTATCCTTCAATATTGCAACTTGAAGCTTGAATTTTCTCTTCGGTTCTTTCAGCTTAAGAAATACTGGGCATGTTCTTTTCTTTTGGTTTTCTAACCCCAGGTCTTTGCACATTTCGTTATAATACTTTGTCTTCTTGAACCACCCTTTGAAATCTTGTGTTCAGCTCTTTTACTTCATCATTTCTTCCTTTTGTTTTAGTTGCTCGAAGTCCAAGATCAAGTTTCAGAGTCTCTTCTGACATCCATTTTTGTCTTTTTTTTCTTTCCTGTCTTTTTAGTGACTTACTTTTTTCATGTATGATGTTTTTGATGTCATTCTACCACTTGTCTGGTCTACAATCATTAGAGTTCAATTCATCAAATCTATTCTTGAGGTGGTCTCTAAGTTCTGATGGGATATATTCAAGGTTATGCTTCGGCTTTTGTGGATTTGTTTTAAGCTCCTTGAACTTCAACTTAAAGTTTCATATGAGCAATTGATGGTCTGTTCCACAGCCAGCCCCTGGCCTTGTTTTGACTGATGATATTGAGCTTTTCCATTGCCTCTTTCCACAGATGTAGTTTATTTGATTCCTGCACATTCCATTTGGTGAGGTTCATGTGTATAGTTGTGTTGATGTTTTTGAAAAAAGGTATTTGCAATGAATACATTGTTGGTCTTGCAAAATTCTATCATGAGATCTCTGGCATCACTTCTATCACCAAAGCCTTATTTTCCAACTACTGATCCTTTTTTGTTTCCAACTTTTGCATTCCAACCATCAGTAATTACCAGTGGATCGTGATTGCATGTTGGATCAATTTCAGACTGCAGGAGTTGGTAGAAAATGTTCAGTTTTTTCACCTTTGGCCTTAGTGGTTGGTGCGTAAATTTAAATGATAGTTGTATTTCCAATTAACTAGCGGTCCTTGTAGGTCTGTTGATATTATCCTATCACTGACAGCGTTGTACTTGAGGATAGATCTTGAAATGTTCTTTTTTTTTGGCTTTAGGTGAAGGTTTACAAAGCAAATTAGTTTCTCATTAAATGATTAATACATATTTTTTTGTGACATTGGTTGCCAACCCCATGAAGTGTCAACACTCTCCCCTTCTAGACCTTGGGTTCCCCATTGCCAGTTTTCTTGTCCCATCCTGCCTTCTTGTTCTTGCCCCTGGGCCAATGTGCCCATCTAGTTTCATTTTGTTTTATGAGCCTGTCTAATCTTTGGCTGAAGGGTGACCCACAGGTGTGACTTTAGTACTGAGTTAAAAAGATGTCTGAGGGCCATACCCTCGGGGTTTCTCCAGTCTCTGTCAGGCCAGTAAGTCTGGTCTTTTTGTGAAATATAATTTTGTTCTACATTTTTCTCTAGCTCTGTATGGGACCCTCTGTTTTGATCCCTTTCAGAGCAATCAGTGGTGGTAGCCAGGTACCATCTAGTTGTGCTGGAATCAGTCTGGTGGAGGCCGCAGTAGTTGTGGTCCATTAGTCCTTTGAACTAATCTTTCCCTTGAGTTCTTGGTTTTCTTCATTATCCCTTGCTCCAGATGGGGTGGGATCAGTGGAGAATCTTAGATAGCCACTTACAAGCTTTTAAGGCCCCAGACGCTACTCATCAAAGTAAGGTGTAGAACATTTTCTTTATAAACTATGTTATACCAATTGTGCCAGATGTCCCCTGAGAAATGTTCTTTTTGACGATGAATGCAACATCATTCCTCTTCAATTTGTCATTCCTGACATAGTAGAAAATACAGTTGTCTGATTCAAAATGGCCGATACCAGTCCATTTCAACTCACTAATGCCTAGGATATGGATGTTTATGTGTTTCATTACATTTTTGATGATTTCCAGTTTTCCTAGATTCATACTTCATATGCTCCATGTTCTGATTAATGATGGATGGTTACAGCTGTTTCTTCTCATTTTGAGTCATGCCACATCAGTAAATGAAGGTCCTGAAAGCTTGAATTCGTCCACATCATTAAGGTTAACTCTACTTTGAGGAGGTAGCTCTTCCCCAGTCATATTTTGAGTGGCTTCCAACCTGAAGGGCTCATCTTCTAACATTATATTGTACCGCGTCCTGCTGCTATTCGTAAGATTTTCACTGGCTAATGTTTTTCAGAAGTTGACCGCCAGGCCCTTCTTCCTACTCTGTCTTAGTCTGCAAGCTCTACTGAAATCTATCTGTCATGGTTGACCCTGCTAGTACTTGAATACTGGTGGCATACCTTCCAGCATCACTGTAACACGCAAGACACTACAGGAAGACAAACTGACAGATGTGTGGTGCCGTAAAGCGTACAGCTTAGGAAACCCTATGGGCAATTCTTCTTTGTCATGTAGAGTCACTATGAGTTGGAATCTACTTGATGGCATCAACAACATATTCCTGGAGATTTGCACAAAGGATAGATTAAGAGGCAATAAAGTAGATCGGCCTCTGTTCTCCTAGAACTCACAGATGGTCAGCAGACAAACATATGAATATAACATATAGACAGATCATGTTCAGAGTAATGGCATAGAGCATTGGTTGGTAAATATTTTTTTAAAGGTCCATTAGTAAAGCTTTTAGGCTTTATGGGTCATATGGAGGTCGGAGTCCACCCAGAGCTCCCTTGGAAGAAAGTTCTGGTAATCTATTTGCAAACAGTCAGCCATTTTTTGAAAATCCTATGGAGCTAAGTTCTATCCTGATCCATTTGGGGTCACCATGAGTAAGAGTCAGCTTAATGGCAATTTTTTTTTTTTTTATAAGCCATATGGTCTCTGTCATATTATTCCACCCTGATATTGTAGCACAAAGGCAGCCATGAACAATATGTAAACAGATGGGTGTAATTGTGTTCTAATAAAGGTTTATTTACTAACACAGGCAGCTGACTTGTGGGCTATAATTTGCAAACCCCTGGGGTAGACAATTAGGGGGTGTCATAGTCTTCTTTAGACAGGATTGGCAGGTAATACTCCTCAAAGGATATGAGGGTGCTGGGGTCTGAATGCTGAGGAAGCTGGCATGGGTACATGTGGGAGCAGAATATGTGGGCAGAGGGAACATCATGTGCAAAGGTCCTGGGGTGGAAAAGTACTTGGGGAGAGAGAAGGCCAATGTTGCTAAATCACAGCCAGCAGAGGATTGGAATGTGAGATAAAAGAAGTGTACATAATCCAGATTATATAAAGCTTTATAGTCCATGTAAGGAGTTTGGATTTATTTGAAGTACAATTGGAAGTTTCTGGAACCATTGAAACAGAGAGTGGCATAATCAGATAGACTCTGGAAAGTGATCATTCTAACCGCTGCTGGGAGAAGGGATTGGACAACAAGAGCAGGAGCAGTGAGGTTTGTTGTCTAGGTGAAAGATAATGGTGATTTGGACTAGCAGTGAAGATGGAAAGAATTGGGCAGATTCAACATATTTTAGAGGTGGAATTAGTTGAACTTATGCCTCACATACTTTGGACATGTTATCAGGCCCTAGAGAAGGACATCATGCTTGGTAGAGTGTCAACCAAAAAGAGGAAGACCCTGGACAGGACGGATTGATGCAGTGGATGCAACAATGGGCTCGAGCATAACAATGATGGTGAGGGTGGCACAGGACTGGGCAGTGTTTTGTTCTTTTGTACATAGTGTTGCTATGAGTCGGAACCTAACTACAATGACATGTGAAAGAGATGAGACATAGGGCTCCAGAGTGCTGGGTTTGAGCACATGGGTAGTTGATAAACTTTTTCAGTTTCATCAACACATACAAGAAAGTTAAAGCAATTATCTGGAGATTTTAATCAAAAACAGTACTTCTATTAAAAATATAAAGATTAAACCTATCTATCCAGTGGCAACACCTACCCAAGTGAGAGATCTTGCAGTTTGGATCCATTTTTTGCACACTCTGACTTCTCAAAACAGCAGAGTTTAGCTTTCTGATTACAGAAATGAGATAGATTCCCAACATAGATACAGCTGTTGCTGTTTTTTGTTTGTTTTTTAATGTAACTCCAATTACTATGGATGTAGATATACCTCCAAATCCACAAATTTAGTGTTTTGTCATTTTTTTCTAAATTGTAGTCACGTATGCATTTATTCCATACATTATTTATTGAATATATTCTATATGCTGGGAATACAATGGCACAACACAAAGACAATATAAACATTATATTGGGAGAGTTAGATAATACTTAAGTAAATGAATAAAGCAATGTGTATAAATTATGATTAATGAGCACGTAATCTATCTCAGGTAACAATTCTATTTCTGAATCTTATTTCTTAACATATGTCACCTCTTTCCACTAACTTAATTTGATTTTTCTATTCCATTTCTTATGATCTACATATTAGATACAAGATTACAATAAAAATAGGGAATTACATTTTAGAAAATGAACATGATTACAATTCCTCATGTAAAGAGAAGAAACCTTTGTGCCCTGATGGTCGAGGCTGTCTTTGTTGACGATCCTCACACAGTGGATTCAAGACTACAAGAATACATAGCACACAAAGCAGATACACTTAAGTCAATTCAGTTCCACTGTCATGGTCAGTGAATTTCTTTTCCCATGTTTAATAACATTTTTTTGTGTGTGCAGGGAATGGGAGATGGAACAATTTTTCTGTTGAAATGACCTCTTTATCAGTTTAATGGCCTACTTTTCCGATGTAATTTGCCATTATAATTATTAAAAGATGGTATAACAACCATCAGATCCTCAGATTATTTTCACTACAATTATTATAGGATATTGTTAACAAATGAAAGAAAGCCGTGCAAATTGAAAGACCCCGGGTGCCAAATTTAAGGTTGTGAGTAGAAATTATTTCAGAAAGGAGATTTTTTTTTCCTTTATAGTTAAAAGTATACACATATACTTATATATAAATATATACTTTTAACTATAATAGAAAATATGAGAATACTTTATATGTATGAGACCGTCGAGGCAATTGAAATTTGAACTGGAACAAATGAAACTGACCAGAACAAAGTGGAAACCTCGGGCCATCTCTTATATTGACATACAATCAGTCAGTAAATACGAATTCAGGTGAGTCACATCTGAAACCTCCTTTTCTTTTATTTCTCCATTTATTTTTTATTGCCTCTTTCTCAACCTTTCTGTCCTCATACATTTATTGCATCTTTTATATTTCATTTACTTTTGGCCTGTATCACATCTTAAAAATAAATCATTTTTTTCTCTAAAAAGTGACCACATAAATAAAATCATTGTTCTTTGGGTGAGTATGCCACCGACTACTTCAACCTCTTAAAATGAGAATTTTCTCTGTCTGACAGCTCATAAACCAAAACCAACTGCTTTTTAGTAGATTCAACTTGTGGCGGCCCTATGTGTTTCAGAGTGGAACTGCACTCCACAGGGTTTTCATGGCTGTGACTTTTCAGAAGCAGATTACCAGGCCTTTTTTCTGAGGTACCTCTGGTTGGGTTCAAGCCTCCACCCTTTGAGTTAGTAGCCAACTACTTAATTGTGTATCACCCAGGATCTCCTGACAGCTCACACTGTTGTTGTTGTTGTTGCTAGTTGCCATTGAGTTGATTCTGATTCATGGAGACCCCACATGTGCAGAGAAGAACTTCTTCATAGGGTGTTTTTTTTTTTTTTTTCACTTGTGCTTTAGGTGAAAGTTACAGCTCAAGTTAGTTTCTCATACAAAAACTTATACACACATTGTTATGTGACCCTAGTTGCAACCCCAATAATGTGACGGCACAGTTCCCCTTTCCAACCCGGGTTTCCAGTGTCCATTCAACCAGTTCCTATCCCTCTCTGCATTCTCATTCCACCTCCAGACAGGAGCTGCCATTTAGTCTCGTGTATCTACTTGAACTAAGAAGCACAATCTTCATGAGTATTATTTTTTGTTTTATAGTTCAGTCTAATATTTGTCTGAAGAGTTGGCTTCAGGAATGGTTTTATTTCTAGGTTAACAGAGAGTTTGGGGTCCATGTCATATGGGGTTCCTCTAATCTCAGTTAGACTATCTTTTTACTGAATTTGAGTTGTGCACCAGACTGTTCTCCTGCTCCTTCAGGGACCCTCTGTTGTGTTCCCTGTCAGGGAAGTCATTGGTGGTAGCTGGGCATAATCTAGTTCTTCTGGTCTCAGGCTGATGGAGTCTCTGTTTTATGTGGCCCTTTTGTCTCTTGGGCTAATATTTTCCTTGTGTCTTTGGTGTGCTTCATTCTCCTTTGCTACAGGTAGGTTGGGATCAATTGATGCATTTTAGATGGCCACTCAAAAGATTTTAAGATACCAGACACCACTCACCAAAGTGGGATGCAGAACATTTTCCTAATAAACTTTGTTATGCCAATTGACCTAGATATCCCCCAAAACCACGTTCCCCAGACCCTTGCCCCTGCTACTCTATCCATCGAAGTATTTGGTTTTGTTCAGGAAACTTCTTAGCTTTTGTTTTAGTCCGGTTGTTCTGTCTTCGCCTGTATTGTGCATTGTCTTTCCCTTATATAATCCAAGGAGCAGGATCCTATGGTACTTCTATTTCTAGCTTTTTAATGAAGTGCCAAAATGATTTCCAAAGTGGTTGTACCACTTTACATTCCCACCAGCAGCATATAAGTGTTTCTGTCTCTCCACAACCTCTCCAGCGTGTATTATTTTGTGTTTATTGGGTTAATGCTAGCCTTGTTGGGGTGAGATGGTATCTTTTAGTTTTGATTTGTATTTCTCTAATGACTAATTATTGTGAGCATTTCTTCATGTGTCTGTTAGCCTCCTGAGTGACTTTTTTGGTGAAGTGCCTGTTTATATCTTTGCCCATTTTTTAATTGGGTTATTTGTCTTTTTGTTGTTGAAGTTCCACAGTATCTTGTAGATTTTAGAGATTAGGCCCTGAGCAGATACGTCTTGGCTAAAAATTTTTTCCCAGTCTGTAGGTTGTCTTTTTACTCTTTTGGTGAAGTCTTTTGAATAGCATAAGTATTTTATTTTTAAGACCTCCCAGTTATCTAGTTTCTCTTCTGGTGTTTGTATATGCATTGTTAGTTATGGTTTATATTCTCTTTATGCCATGTATTAGGGCTCCCAGCATTGTCCCTATTTTTTCTTCCAAGATCTTTATCATTTTAAATTGTATATTTAATTTTGATCCATTTTGAGTTAGTTTTTGTATATGGTGTGAGGTATGAGTCTTGTTTCGTTTCTTTGCAGATGGATATCCAGTTATGCCAGCACCATTTGTTAAAGAGACTGTCTTTTCCCCAATTAATGGACTTTGGGCCTTTGTCAAATATCAGCTGCTCATAGGTGGGTGATTTTACATCTGGATTCTCAATTCTCTTCCATTGGCCTACGTATCTGTTCTTGTACCAGTACAAGGCTGTTTTGACTACTGTGGCAGTATGATAGGTTCTAAAATCAGGTAGAGTGAGCCCTCTCACTTTGTTCATCTTCTTCATAAGGCTTTACTTATTTGGGGCCTCTTCCCTTTCCATGTGAAGTTGGTGATTTGTTTCTCAATCTCATTAAAAAAAATGTCACTGGTATTTGGATCAGGATTCCATTGTGTCTATAGATCACTTTTAGTAGGATAGACATTTTTACAATGTTGAGTCTTCCTAACTACGAGCAAGGTATGTTTTCCCACTTATGTGTGTCTCTTTTGGTTTCTTGCAGTAGCATCTTATAGTTTGTATAGGTCTTTTAAATTTCTTGTTAGATTCATTCCTCAGTATTTTATCTTCTTAGGAGCTGTTGTAAATGGTATTGATTTGGTGATTTTCTCTTCTAAGGTCTATGATTTTAAAGAAAGAATGATAACTTGAACTGAGATGATATCACCGGAAATGGAAATAGGTGAATAGGTTGGAGAGATATGTAGGAAATAAAATTAATTGAACTTGGTGATTTATTGAAAATGAAGAGAGGAAGTAGAGTCAGTGACATGTCAAGAACATCTTCTAAGTTACATTATGCCGCCACTGTGACCTCTTCAGTGGTGTATCTCACTGAGTAACAGAGATTAAAGACAATAGTTTCAAGGTGTTTATGTTAAAGCACCAAGCCATACCTCGGCAACATCGGTTCTGATGTTGTTTTGCCTTCATTGCCTTTGGACTGGGTAATTGTAATAACTAAGACTAATGGCCATAGCATCTCACTGTTAAGAAAAGCCATTTGTTTTGTGGGTGCAAAGATCAGCACTGAGCTTCTTTCATGCTCTAACAACTTTTTGCATTTCCGTCAGCGGCCTTTCACAATTTCATACTGTGTTGTCTAGAATACCTGCAATTAGCTAACTTTTTGTTTCAGTGCAGTTGTTGAACTCTAGCCAAGAAATAGTCTTCTTTCCATCCTCTTACACAGTAGCCCAAATGCCTTTACTATCATTTCTTCTGAAACATGTAGACACCTGCTGTCAGTCAGCCCATGTGCCACCAGAAGTTGCCAAACAGTATTAGAATAAGTAGCTAGTATGCAAAATATTTGTATTATGCTACCCAGAAGATAAATGCTGCTCAAAATGACACCACTAACTCATTAAAAGCATTTAGAAATTATAAAGGTCTTGGATACATTCTTACTAAAAAAACAAAAATTCCTAAACTTTAGACTTTATAAAATAGAATTTTTGGAGTGTCCTTTATTCTGGTACACACTCACCCACACATAAACACCAAGATAAACAAGGAACTATAAGTGTGTTACTTTTATTTCCTCAATTAACCAAGTTTTTATTTTTAGGGAGAGGGCTACTCTTCCCTCTATAAATAAAAATACATAAAGTAAATAAATGCTGATGAAGGGACAATTATTGCATTCCTAGAATGCTCTCTGTATCACGTTCTCTGTTGTTGTTTTTAGGTGCCATTGAGTCATTTCTGACTCATAGCAACCCTGTTTACAACAGAACAAAACACTGTGCAGTCCTGTGCCACCCTCACAATCATTGCTAAGTTTGAGCCCATTGTTGCAGCCACTGTGTCAAACCATCTTGTCAAGGGTCTTCCTCTTTTTCACCAACCCTCTACTTTACCAAGCATGATGTCCTTCTCCAGTGATTGGTCCCTCCTGACACCATGTCCAAAGTACATTAGATGAAATCTCACCATCTTCACTTCCAAGGAGCACTTTGACTGTATTTCTGTCAGTCCATGATATATTCAATATTCTTCACCAACACCATAATTTAAAGCCATCAATTCTTCAGTCTTTCTTATTCACTGTAATTGAGATTTGAATGGGGTATTTGGGTATTCTTGAGAAATTGTTTTTCTATGACACAACCCACTTTTTTTTTTAATACTTTTTATTGTGCTTTAAGTGAAAGTTTACAAACCAAGTCAGTCTCTCACACAAGAGCTTATATACACCTTGCTACATACTCCCAATTACTCTCCCCCAAATGAGACAGCCCTCTCTCTCCCTCCACTCTCTCTCTTCTTGTCCATTTCGCCAGCTTCTAACCCCCTTTACCCTCTCATCTCCCATCCAGGCAGGAGATGCCAACATAGTCTCAAGTGTCCACCTGACCCAAGAAGCTCACTCCTCACCAGCATCCCTCTCCAACCCACTGTCCAGTCCAATCCATGTCTGAGGAGTTGGCTTCGGGAATAGTTCCCGTCCTGGGCATACAGAAGGTCTGGGGCCATGACCATTGGGGTCCTTCTAGTTTCAGTCAGACCATTAAGTCTGGTCTTTTTATGAGAATTTGACGTCTGCATCCCACTGCTCTTCTGCTCCCTCAGGGGTTCTCTGTTGTGTTCCCTATCAGGGCAGTTGTCAGTTGTAGCCGGGCACCATCTAGTTCTTTTGGTCTCAGGATGATGTAGTCTCTGGTTCACGTGGCCTTTTCTGTCTCTTGAGCTCGTAATTACCATGAGTCCTTGGTGGTCTTGATTCTCCTTTGATGCAGGTGAATTGAGACCAATTGATGCATCTTAGATGGCTGCTTGCTAGCGTTTAAGACCCCAGATGCCACTCTTCCAAGTAGGATGCAGAATGTTTTCTTAGTAGATTTTATTATGCCAATTGACTTAGATGTCCCCGGAAACCATGGTCCCCAGACCCCTGCCCCTGCTACACTGGCCTGAAAAGCTTTCAGTTTATTCAGGAAACTTCTTTGCTTTTGGTTTAGTCCAGTTGTGCTGACCTCCCCTGTATTGTGTGTTGTCGTCCCTTCACCTAAAGTAGTTCTTATCTACCATCTAATTAGTAGGTTTTTTTAATTAGTAAATACCCCTCTCCCGCCCCTCTCCCTCCCCCCTCTAGTAACCACAAAAGAGTATTTTCTTCTCAGTTTAAACTATGTCTCAAGTTCTTATAATGGTGGTCTTATACAATGTCCTTTTGCAGCTGACTAATTTCACTCAGCATAATGCCTTCCAGGTTCCTCCATGTTATGAAATATTTCACAGATTCCTCACTATTCTTTATTTATGCGTAGAATTCCATTGTGTGAATATTACCATAATTTATTTATCCATTCATCCATTGATGGGTACTTTGGTTGCTTCCATCTTTTTGCTATTGTAAACAGTGTTCCAATAAACACAGGTGTACATATATCTGTTTGTGTAGAGGGTCTTATTTCTCTAAGATATTTTCTGAGGAGTGGGATTGCTGGATCATATGGTAGTTCTATTTCTAGCTTTTTAAGGAAGCACCAAATCGATTTCCAAAGTGGTTGTACCATTTGACATTCCCACCAGCAGTGTATAAGTGTTCCAATCTCTCCACAGCCTCTCCAACATGTATTATTTTGTGTTTTTTTTTTGATTAATGCCAGCATTGTTGGAGTGAGATGAAATATCATTGTAGTTTTGAGCTGCATTTCTCTAATGGCTAATGATCACGAACATTTCCTCATGTATCTGTTAACTACCTGAATGTCTTCTTTAGTGAAGTGTCTATTCATATCTTTTGACTATTTTTTAATTGGGTTATTTGTCTTTTTGTAGTTGAGTTTTTGCAGTATCATGTAGATTTTAGAGATCAGATGCTGATCAGAAATGTCATAGTTAAAAACTTTTTCCGTGGGTTCTGCAGACGTACCATGGGCACCCATAGTTTTTGGTTGTAAGGACTGGGAGGTACCAGTTATTTTTGGACCCCTGTCATGGGTGGCTGGGTGGTCTGAGTGGAGCTACCATTCCTTAGGTCCCGGATGTGGATAGGTGAGGACCTTGTTTAAAAGGCAAAGCAATGTCAAACGTCAAACATCCACCTCTTCACTGCACATCTGAAATACTTGGAGTCTGCTAACAAGGGCCTATTCTCCCAAAATAGGCCCATACAGGTCCATGCAGAAGGGAAAGGTGCTCAAAGTCTACAGACGGTTTATGCCTGGACAGGAGCTGCTTCTGTCCTGAGCTCCCCCGGTTAGTGGAGCTAGCAAATTATCTTTTTCCCCAATTACAAATTTTTTCCTTCCTCACGGCCAAGAGGATGGTTCTAGGTGCTCATCGGTGCCTATCTCAGACCCAGGGAATTCAGCTGCTGAAGCCAGCTTGGGGGCGGGGGGGGGGGCACAGTAAAATATATGCAAGTACTTAGCTTTGCTGAAAATGCCGTTCTTCTCTGGTTCCGGAGGTGTGAGTATGCTGTGTGGCTGGCTGCTTCTCCCTGAGGAAACTGCGGCTGAATGCTAGTACCAGCCCACCGCTGCTGCTCCAAGAATGGTGCCTGGGGGCTCCCCACGATTCAGGTCCAGTAACTCCTTTTCGCTTCTAAACAGTCTCTTCCTCACCCTGCCCCTCAGATCGTTTTCTAAGCTTGCCTTTGAAGCTCAGCACTCCCAGCTTGTCACAAATATACTCGGTTCACTTGTTTCTTCAGGTCTTTGTTGTATAGAGGGCCCGCTGGAAGCGTCTGTCTATTCCTCCGTCTTGGCTCCGCCCCAGTCTGACACAACCCATTTTTAATTGAACACTTGAACTTACAACAATCCATACTTTCAAGAATTGATAAGTAAGTGAAAATAAACTGATGCCCAAACAATACTAATGATAATATTGATAAAAAAAATATATATATTGATAAAAAAAAAAAATTTTTTTTTTTTTTTATCAAATCAATATATATATTGATAGTGAACTTTAAATAGACCAAGATTTTTCTCCTGAAGTTCTAAAATATGTAATATAAGACTTTGTAAGTTTAATAACCCATAGGTATCTTCTGGAGAAGTCTTCACAAGACCTTGAAAAAATATTTTTCAAATCATGAAAATACTTACATTTAGAAATTTGTGCTGTTTATGTGGTAGATTTCATTAATTTTTGTATCTATACATATTGATATCCTCAGCAAAATGTATTATTGTTTTGTTCTTTTTCCCCCTGGGAAAGCTCTCATAACACATAGAAAGTGCTCTCTGAGTGATTTACAAAGAGTTATCATCAGTTGAGATCTCTTATTGATGCTTAAACTACATTCTTTTCAAAAGGCTTTCTAATATTAGCCCAAGTATCACATGTTCGTAGGGAATTGCCTTCTCTTTTCTACTGGGAACATCTAACACATTATGACTGTTTAATTCATATTTCAGTGTATAATGAATTTTATCTATGTTAATGCTAGTGCTTGGTCATCAGGGAAAACAGTTCCTAAAATAAATTTATTCTTAGTCATAAATTCAACTCATTTTTTTTTTTTTCCGCATGATGGATGGGGCAATAGGCCTAAATAGACTTGGTTTTGGTTTCTTGCTTTTGCCACCTTGCCTTTGAGTGCCTGTTTCAGTAGATAAATGTCTTGTGCTTACCATTTAAATTTTAATGCCATAAGAAAATATGTATTGTAAGCTTTTGTAAAATAGAAAAAAAATCCACTTATATTATGCAACATCTCAATATGTATGGTAAATAAAAAAAGTTCTTTACCAAACTTGACCACTGATTTGCTCTGTGACTCTCAGTATCTTTCAATTTCTATTGGCCTCAGAGTTTGAACTCAATTATCCCTCATAATTTAGTTCATAAAATCTTCAATTTAAAATGTTTATATCTTTAAATTGCATATAAGTCAAATGAGAGTTAGGGATTTCATCAAGAATTTATGTTCTGAAGAACCTAGAAAGATAATTACAGTGTAATTTTAAACTTGCTGTTGTTGTTAGGTAACTTTAAGTAGGTTCTGACCCTATGTTCAACGGAAAGAAACATTGCCCAGTCCTGCACCATCTTTACAGTCATTGTTATACTTGAGCCCATTGTTATAGCCACTGTGTCAATCCATCCTGTTGAGGGTCTTCCTCTTTTCTACTGACCCTCTACTTTACCAAGCATGATGTTCTTCTCCTTATCCAGGGACTTGTCCCTCCTTATAACATGTCCAAAGTATGTGAGATGAAGTCTTTCTATCCTCGTTTCCAAGGAGCACTCTGGCTAAATTTCTTCCAAAACAGGTTTGTTTGTTCTTCTGGCAGTCCATGGTATATTCATTATTTTTCACCAACACCAAAATTCAAGGGCATCAATTCTTCTTTAGTCTTCCTCATTCATTGTCCAACTTTTGCATACATATGAGGCAATTGAAAATATTATGGTGTCATGGATTGAATTGTGTCCCCCAAAACGTGTATCAACTTGGTTAGACCATGAGTCCCAGTATTGTATGTTTGGCCAGCATTTTGTCATCTGATGTGATTTTCCTATGTGTTGTAAATCCTATTTCTATGTTGTTAACGAGATGGGATTAGAAGCGGTTATGTTAATGAGGCAAGACTGAATCTACAAGATTAGACTGTGTCTTAAGCCAATTTCTTTCGAGATATAAAAGAGAGAAGTGAACAGAGAGACATGGGGACCTCATACCACCAAGGAAGAAGTACTGGGAGCATAGTGAGTCCTTTGGACCTGGGGTCCCTGCAGTGAGAATCTCCCCAACCGGGAAGATTGATGACAAAGGCCTTCCCCCAGAGCCAACAGAGAGAGAAGGCCTTCCCCTGGAGCTGACAACCTAAATTCAGACTTCTAGCCTCCTAGACTGTGAAAGAATAAGTTTTTCTTTGTTAAAACCATCCAATTGTGGTATTTCTGTTATAGCAGCACTAGATAACTAAGATACCTGGCTTGGGTCAGGTTCACCTTAGTCCTCAAACTGACATCTTTGCTTTTTAACACTTTAAAGAGGTCTTTTGCAGCAGATTTGTCCAATGCAATATGTTTGATTTCCTGACTGCTGCTTCCATGGGTGTTGATTGTGGATCCAAGTAAATGAACTCCTTGACAAAGTCATCTTTTCTCCACTTATCATGATTTTGCTTATTGGTCCAGCTGTGAGGATTTTTGTTTTCTTTATGTTGAGGTGTATTCCATACTGAAGGCTGTAGTCTTTGATGTTCGTCAGTAAGTGATTCAAGTCCTCTTCACTTTCATCAAGCAAGTTTGTGTCATCTGCATATCATATCGCAGGTTGAGTCTTGCACCAATACTGGCGCCACATTCTTCTTCATGTAGTCCAGCTTTTTAGATTATTTGCTCAGCATCCAGAGTGAATACATATGGTGAAAGGATATAACCCTGACTCCGATGCACACCTTTCTTGATTTTAAAACCACACCGAGACAAGTGGAGTACACAGTTTTTGGAGCACCGTTGATGCAGTGGTTAATAGCTTAGGCTGCAAACCAAAAAGTCAGCAGTTCGAATCCACCAGCCAGCTCCTTAAAAACTGTGTGGAGCAGTTCTACCCTGTCCTATAGGGTTGCTATGGTTTATCAACACCACGGCAATGAGTTTTTTTGGGGGGAGGGGCTTTAGTGTCCCCTTGCTCTGTTCAAAGGACTGCCTCTTGGTTTATGTACAGGTTTTGCATGAGTGCAATTAAGTTCTCAGGAATTCCCATTCTTTGCAATGTTATCCATAATTTATTACAATACACACACTCAAATGCCTTCGCATAGTCAATAAAACACAGTAAACATCTTTCTGGTATTTTCTGTTTTTAGTCAAAGATCTATCTGACGTCAGTAATGATATTCTTTGTTCCGTGTTTTCTTCTGAATTCGTCTTGAATTTTTGGCTGTTCCCTGTCAATGTACTGCTGCAAATGTTGTTGAATAATCTTTAGCAAAATTTTACTTGCCTGTGAATTAATGATATTGTTCAATAATTTCCACATTCTGTTGGACCACCTTTCTTTTGAATAAGCACAATTATGGATCTCTTCTAGTCAATGGCCAAGTAGCTATCTTCCAATTTTTTTGGCATAGACAAGTGAGGAATATTACTTAATCTGATATAGGTTGACTGAAACTTTATCACATACACATAAAATAATAAGAATTGTTATTTTATATATGATACATACTACATTATCATTATATGTATTACATATATAATAGAAACATGTATATGTTTATTATTGATAAGGTTATGTAAAGATAAGGTTATATGATGATACATATATAAATATAAGGTTATATGGCGATATGCGTGTGTGTGTGTATATATATATAAAAAAAATTTTTTTTATATATATATATATAAAATGGGGAAACCCTGGTGGCATAGTGGTTAAGTGCTATGGCTGCTAACCAAAAGGTCAGCAGTTCGAATCCACCAAGCGCTCCTTGGAAACTCAATGGGGCAGTTCAACTCTCTCCTATAGGGTCACTATGAGTTGGAATTGACTCAACTGCAGTGGGTTTGGTTTTTGGTTTTTATATACAATGGAAACATAAGATGTGTAATTTCACTTAATCCTTACCACAATCCTAGAGAAAGGCCTAATTCTTATTTCTATTACATAAATAAGGAAATTAAAACTAAGAGTGGTTAAGTGATTTGTCCAAAATTACTTATAGTTGTTGCTGGGATTTGAACTCAGGCTTGTTTGTTTCTGCAATTTTTGTGCTTAGGGAGTATACTTTGCTGTCAAGAATGGCCGACAATGGTGACTGTTCGTCAGAAGAAATATTAAGTAGAAAAATGTTTACCTTAAATTTCACACAGTGAAATATAAAATTTGAATGAAATTAAATACTTGATTTTTTTTTTTTACAAAAATTAAAATTTTCATATGAGGCATTGCACTCAGTAGACTGGAATTGTAGTACTAATTCCACCACTGATTGTTTGTATTACTTAGTCTCAGTGAGTTCAGTTTCCTTATTTGGAAAACAAATATGTTTTTCTAGAATATCTCCAAAGACCTATCTAACTCTAAAATTCTAAGCTTTCTAGAATTATTTATTGGTTCATTTATATTAAAAGTGAGAGAAAGTCCATGTAAGGTCATTGCTTATTATCTAATTAAACTTTTTTAGAATAATTTTCATTAATTTAGCCTTGAAAAGAATAGTATGACTTCCTAATTCCTGAGATAGAAAGTAATTAAAAATTGATCTATATAAAAGTTTACTAATTAACAAAGATATTGGAAACAGTTAACACCTGACATACTACACTACTAACCAAAAGGTTGGAGGTTGGAGTCTACCCAGAGGTGCCTTGAAAGAAAGACCTGGCAATTGACTTCTGAAAAATCAGCAATTGACAACCCTGTAGAGTATATTTCTACTTTGATACTCGTGGGTTGTCATGAGTTAGAATCAACTCTATGGTAACTAGTAACTGGTTTGTGTAGTCAGTTTTCCAAGAAACATATCTGCAGTTTAGCCCATTTCTGCAGGAAAGGTTACCTCCCTCTACTCCCCTGTTGGTATCTGCAGCACCACAGGTTTCTCCAAAGATAAAGACACTCTCTTCATCTACTGACCCTAAATATAGGCACACATTATAGTAGATGGCCTAAGAGACATTCCCAAACAATTCTTTCCAGCCCAGCAAGAAGTATTTTGGGATGCGATATGATACTAACTCAGATACACAGAAAATTTAAATGTTAACAAGTTTTAGGATTTGTCCTCCATTCACTAGTTGCATTGGACCAGATGACATAACCCAGATCTCCGAATTTCCATCTGCAAAAAAGAAGAATCCAGACATTTAAATCCAGATATTTAAAGTGCATAATAAATCCTGGGTATCTGAAACCAAATGTTGAAATTGGTTCTTTTGTCCCTGTTAAACTGCAAAAACACGGGAAGTGATAGAGTGAAATGGTACTGAAGACTGAAAACTTGTCTCAGATGACAGAATGACAACTGGAGAAATTTAGATAAGGAAAAATGAAATGTCAGAATTCTTGTCTTAGAAGATTGTAGTCTGCTGGCATATGCTTCTATTGAAGCTGTGGGAAACACTGCCTTATTCCAGGTGTTGAAAAGTGCCTGGCTGAAAAAAACTCACAGTGCACTGCCTACCATGATGTTGAAAAGGTTCCTATTTAAACAGGTAAGACAACAAAGAACAGTTATATATGTATATATATATTCAGTTTTTCCAGCTTAGAAAATTAGAGAAGGAAGGTATCCACATAGTGCCCAAAGCAAAAAACAATTTATAAAAATGAATGCAAGAATATTTTAGTACTGAGAGTAACACTTAAAAAAAAAAATTTAACCCAAACAATTCTACCTAAAAAAAAAAAATTTAACCCAAACAATTCTACCTATACTCTGAAAATCTCATTGCATGTGTTGCTTTTATTTAAGCTTTTCAGAGATAAATATGAATGAATGCGACTACACTGCCACCTGGTGATTAGGCAAGTAGGAGGGATTGGAATAGAGTGACTGACAAAGGAAATGTCAAAAGAAAAAAAAAAAAACAGTTTGCCATAGAGTCAGATATGACTCAAAGCCACCCTAAAGGACAGGGTAGAACAGCCATATAGGGTGTCCAAGGAGCACTTGGTGGATTCAAACTGCTGACTTTTCAGTTAGCAGCCATAGCTCTTAACCACTGCGCCAGCAGAGTTTCCAAGGGAAATATCAGTGCTTGTTAATTTTTTTTGTTGTTGTTGTTAATTAGCATTTAATATGCTGAATTTGTCTAAGATAGCTAAGTTTGCTAATAATATGGAGAGCTTTGTATCCCATTACATGGTATTTAGGAGAATGTTCCCGGTAACTTTTAAACTGATTTCCAACAAAATGTGTGTGTTCTCCATTTTGTACCTACTTTCAGCTGAATCCTTTTGTTCCTTTATTATTTTTATTTATTTACTTATTTTAGTTTGGGTAAAGTAAATGAGCAAACCCTTTGCAGAGCTTCAGGAGTTACTGACTTATTCCCCAAAATGGGAGAGGAAAACAATAACATGACCTAAATATCTTCTATTTCAAATACTGCATTTTATGTTAGCAATCTGAACTTGCACTGTCAAACTACTCATTCAATTTAGAGTTACTCTTTGATTTTATAGCACTGCCTTTTCTTTTTAAAAATGATTTGGTCTCGAAAAGAATGGCTTCAGCAATTTCAAGTCGCACGTCAAAGGCAACAAATGCAAAAAAATTGAGGGAACAAGATGTGATCATTTCGTGAAGTAGTATGTTGACTTTATGTTATTTTTTTAAAACTGGTGAGAACTGAAAACAGTTTTAATAAGCCAGTACAGGTGTTGAGACAACATAACTGTTAGACAACTCATTTTTGGACAGTTTTGTTTTGCTCATCTAGTTACAGGTATGGAGATGAAACATAGTATTGATATTCATTTCCCTGTCTGATTCTCTGCCTAACCCACTGAACTACAAAAATAGGAGAATGAGGGGTAGAGCAAACACTGGGAGAATCCACATGGGAGAGGCTTGCTACTGTAAGCCAGCTCTTCCTCAGCAGAGCTGAAATGGCTTCAGGAATTCAGGAAGTGCAAAATGGGAGGGTTTCTTACCTGTGCTTTTGTACACTTACCAGTACCACTGGTTTTTAAGTCAATTCAAACTCACGGCAACCCCACGTGTCCAAGTGGGATTGTGTTCCACAGGGTTTTCAATGGCTAATTTTTTGGAAGTAGATCACCAAACCTTTCTTCTAAGGTGCTTCTGGGTAGACTTGAACCTCCAACCTTTTGAGTAACTGAACTCATTAACCATCTGCACCACCCAGAGACTCTTTTATACACTTAGCATATTTGTAATGATTCCAATACATAGAGAGAGGGAATTGACCACAAAGGTGGATTTCCAGGTGATTTAGATCATTCAGTCGGCAACCAAGCATGTTAACCATTTGTACTACCCAGGGGCTCATAAAGGGATATGCGTGTGCTATCGGTTACCAAAGGGAATGAGATTTTGACATCCTGTTTATGTCAAAGCAGCCACAAAGACTATAAAATGCTAGGCAGCAAATAAGGAAAGCAGTCTTTTGGGAGCTTATGATGTTTGTGGAAAAAAAGTATTTTCCTGTCCACCCAATTTTTATCCACTGATAAAATTTTTATTCCCTATGCTTTTCTATTAGTATATTAACTTGTCTAGACTAACAGTCAAAATTGGAAAACTAATTTATTTGAGCAGTAACTTGTTCATTGTATTTCAAGAGGAAAAAAAGACACCATCATATGAAAAAGCCTGAGGGAAGAGTACTGGATAAAGAAACTTAGAAAGCAGAATATTTTTCTGAAAATGGACCATCACCCTTAAAATACTGTGGGCAGTTCTATTCATTGCTCTTTTGAAGGACAATGAGAGATGAACTATTTATTTTCTCCTCAAACTGGGGCAGGCCTGCTCCCAGTGTTTCTCCCGCAGGCCCATATTCACGATCATCAGCCAAAAGCAGGAATTTGGTTGAACAATTTTAGAAGCACTGAAAAAGTGACAGAGGGGTTAGAATAGGGGTAAAGAGAAGAAACCTGCTATGTTCATCTGTGCATTACCAACAGCCAGTGAAGTGTTCAGCAGATAGCAGGCACTAATAGGTCTTTGTCTGACTGAACTTTTTAAAAGGGGAGTCTATAAAGCAGAGTTTTTTTGTCTGGAGATATGAAGGCTAAAAGAATATGTGATTCATTTCTACAAAAACACGAAGGGCTTGACTTGTTCACCAACTATCAGATCTGTCCCTTACTCATGATATCCAAGGGCAGAGTACTTTGCAGCTTACAAAGCGTTTTAATATTCTTTATCTTACTTCATTTTATAAGCAATGTTGAAAGGTAGAAAGTATTCTCACTGAAGATTTGAGGAAATCAGAGCTCAGATTAACTGAATTATTGCCCAGGCCACAGGATCTCAGGAGAACTCATGACTTAAATTCAAATCTTTTAAATTTATTTGTCTTTAAATCATATTACAACTGGCCGAGTGGAGATTTTTAAGACAAATAAGAGAAGTCCTACTTCACACACCGTGATTTGGACTAATTACTCTCAGACATACTTTAGGTTCAAAAAGGAATGAATTCAGTAAGATTTTATAGATAATAAGGAGCCCTGGTGGTGCAGTGGTTAAGAGCTAAAGTGAGTTATGGCTGCTAACCAAAAGGTCGACAGTTCCAATCCACCAGCCGCTTGTTGGACTCTTTGGAAACTCTATGGGGCAGTTCTACTCTGTCCTATAGGGTTGATATAAGTCAGGATCCACTCGATGGCCATGGGGATTTTTATGATATATAGGGTTATTGGTGGTGTTCAGTTAAAATTTCTATGTCGAGATTGAAAACATGGAGAGGAATTTCCACATTAAAACATATGTCTCTTGATAACACTGGTAGTACATGCAGTTTTTACCGTCTATATTTTATCTCCCCATAAATACAATGGTAACTACTATTTCTAGGTCATGAAAAATTTAGAATACATTATTAGCTTTTCAGAAAAGGGACTCTGGTACTAACTATTAAAACCTTGACTACTATACAATTTTTTTTAGTACATTATTACTGAAAAACCTTTAAAGTATTTTGAAGGAGTTAAAGGATAAGATTAGAGGTTCTATAATGAAAACACTCTACGTAGTTGAATAAAGAATATCAACAAACATTTGATGAATTTTATAACTGATCTTATAAATATTTAGCACAAGGGGATTTATTTGTTCCATATTATTGTAGAAGCCACATCAAAGAAAACAATTCAAAACCTTTGTCGATTTGTCAAAATCTGCCTGCTCCATAACAATAACAGCTTGGTTATTCATTTCATTCTGAATGGATGTACTTTAGATAATGCCTGCAAGATTTTGAACAGGGAGCAAACTAAGGTAAATTATTACAGGGAACAGTCTGCATTGTTTCTGCCATCTCTTTTCAGCTGCTTTTAATTGGTGGACTTTTAATTGGTAGTCAATTATCACAGAGAACAGTCTGCATTGCTTCTCCTGTCACTTTTCAGCTACTTTTATTTGTTGGACTTTGTTGGGTGCATAACCTTTTCCAAAATAAAGAAAATGGAAAGATTTATGAGTGACACTTACAGAAGTGGAAACCCTCGTGGGAAAGTGGTTGCTAACCAAAAAGGTCGGCAGTTCAAATCCACCAAGTGCTCCTTGGAAACTCTATAGGGCAGTTCTACTCTGTCCTATGAGGTTGCTATGAGCTGAAATTGACTCAAGGGCAATGGGCTTGGTTTTTGGTTTTCTTAAGGAAGCAATAGTTCCAAGCCTCCCTATTTATTGTCAATAGGAAGATGCTGTCTTTTCCTTGAGTTTTGCACATCTATAGTATATACACGTGCCCTGGTGGTGCAATAGTTAAGAGCTTGGCTGCTAACAAAAAGATAAGCAGTTTGAACTCACCAGCCAATCGTTGGAAACCCCATGGGGCAGTTCTACTCTGTCATATAGGGTCGGTTTGCATCGGAATTGACTCAACAGCAATGGGTTTTTATCGTAAAAAATAAGAAGAAAAAAATGGATCAGGATAAAATTCTAATGTGCTTTGTAAAACCCTTTTATAGACATTTACTCTCTAAATCTTTATTTAGAGAAGAAAGAAACAGGAGGATTTGCACATAACCAAAGCAACATGATGGTAACTAACGATGCTTTATACTACATGCACTTTATATTTTATATCCATCCCCACTATTAAAAAGGAAGATTGCTTTCTTCTTTGGAGGGACACACTTTCATCAATCGACATTTCAGAAATAATTAAAAGCCTTTAAAGTCAATTGATAAATACTGAAATGAGATAGAATAATAAAGTAGAAGGGTAGAAAACAAATAGCAAACTAGAATAAGTTCTTTCCTGTATCTTTTTTCCTAACCTACACAGTAAATGTAAGCTGGAATATTAGAATGATTTGCATCTATGCAGAAATAAGTTGGTGTTGAACATCTCTGGAAGTGTTAGAAGGCAGCAACTCTTCTTCCTTATCTCAAGCCTGATGAATAACTGTGTTTTTAGATGACATCTGGAATTAGCCATGATTGGAAGAGGAAAAATGAACTAGATGAGAATTATGCTATGTGGTTAGCTCTGTTTTGAGCTATTAGTCTTCTTGGTGCAGCAATATAGCTTACCAACTGAACATCAATTTTCTACCTTCCAGTCATTCACTTACTCTCTAATGGACAAACTTCATCTTATCAAATATGTATTTTTAATTCTTTGTTAAGATCATACAGATCAGGCCTAAATTTGATATATTTATTTAAAACATATGTTTTTACAAACAGAAAGGTAGTAGTAAAGACAAAGAAGCAAAATTTTTAAAAAGAAAGAAAAAAGAATTTACAGGGATTCTTAAATAAGTCCAGGTAAAAATTGAAGAGAACATAAATAAAAGAATGTAAAATAATATAGTTAATCCATTTTCAATCATTCCTCACTTTCTGCATTCTCATTCTTCTATCTTTAAAATATGATTTTCAATGTTTTACCCCAATAGGCAGTAGGTACCATTTAAGTGACTTTTTTAGAGTGAAACTCCAGATGCCCTCTGTCTTTCTTTTATTAAATGACAATCGTGTGACAGATAGGTTAGTGAGAACTGTAATAATATATGTATTATAGAGCATATCATCAGATTCCAAAGATTATTAAAATAATGATGACTCCTGCAGAACTTTATTAAAAAGTAAAAGTTACACCTATAGCTGAAGAAGTGTCCAAAATGAGTATTTTCATGGCAGAATTCAGCATCTATTACAGTGTACCTAAATTCACAAATCAACCATGACATAAGAATTACATTCAACCAGCAAATAAATTCTTAAGATGGGTAACATATGCTGGGAGTAAAAGACACTATTTTCTATTCTAGCAACTAACTTAATACCATACTGCTTATATAAAAAAAAAAGCTAACTAAAAATGTCAACATTTCAGCCACACATTGTATTTTTCTACAATGTATCTTCTTTGCTTTATATAATTATGTATAATTACCTATAATGTAATTATATATAATTATGCTGAAAAGGATGTGGTATGGATTGCACCTCAACATAAAGAAAACAAAAATCCTCACAACAGGACAAATAAGCAACATCATGATAAACAGAGAAAAGATTAAAGTTGTCAAGGATTTCATTTTACTTGGATCGACGATCTACAGCCATGGAAGCAGCACTCAAGAAATCCAAAGACTCATTGCATTGGGTAAATCTGCTGCAAAGGAGCTCTGTAAAGTGTTAAAAAACAAAGATGTCACCTTGAAGACTAAGGTGTGCCTGACCCAAGCCATGCTATTTTCAGTTGCATCATATGCAGGTGAAAGCTGGACAACAAATAAGGAAGACCAAAGAAGAACTGAGGCCTTTGAGTTGTGGTGTTGGAGAAAAATATTGAATATGCCATGGACTTCCAATAGAACAAACGAATCTGTCTTGGATGAAGTGCACCCAGAATGCTCCTTAAAAGCAAGGATGGCAAGAGTGTGTCTTACATACTTTGGACACGTTGTCAGGAGGGATCAATCCCTGAAGAAGGATATCATGCTTGGCAAAGTACAGGGTCAGTGGAAAAGAGAAAAACCCTCAACAAGGTAGATTGACATAGTGGCTGCAGCAATGAGCTCAACCATAACAATGATTGTAAGGATGGTGCAGGACTGGGCAGTGTTTCATTCTGTTGTGCATAGGGTTGCTATGAGTCGGAACTGACTTGATGGCACCTAACAACAACAACATGCTGCAAAAATGTATATATTGACATTTGTATTTAAATTGTGTATTTTAAGTTTTTGAAGATTGCCTATAAGGGAAAGTTGTAAGACTTTCAAAGAGTTTTACATGACTTTTTTCAATTAAATTTTTTTTTTGGTCCACGGATCACACTTTGGTTAGTAAAGCTTTAAATCATCCCTTGTTTTGTAATACTGCTTGAATCAGGGAGCCACTGAAGAAATTATATGTGATTGAGTGGAGTGGGGGAGGTTGGGAATATATTCTGGCACAGTTTCGAAGTGTAGAGTGAATATTGCCATGCGCGTATCTTCATGGAAATGGATTTTCAAGAATTCGCAAAACAAAAGGACAAAGTTAAAAGAAAAATAAATGAATAAATAATTAACAACTAAAATGTATCATTAAAAAATTTGTTGTACACGGAAAATGTTATTTTTCATGACCAAAACCCATTAATAGGGAAGTTAGATATCATTTAGCATGTTAAAATGATAATAGTGGTGGAGCAGCTTTGTATCAGACTATCCCTTCCAAATGTAAAAATTACAAACCCTGGAAAAACAATTTAAAAGATGGAGGGGAATCAATACTTGAAAGAAGAGAAAATGCACTGGAAAAGAAAATGTGGTTATAAGGCTTTCCCTCTGAAAGTACTCTCTAAATTGAGGGAAGCTGGAACTTAAAAAGAAAGTAACCATTTTACTGGTTAGATGGGTTAGAAATCAGCAGTAAGGATTTTTAGAGTAGATGGAAAATGAAGCGTTAAATTCTAGAAAAGAGGGAGCCACAGGAGGAGAAACACCAAAATCTAAGTATTAACTCTTCCCCTCCCCCCATATCTTTGGCTGACCACATGCACATGCATGAGGAAGAACCCAAGATATCCAGGGAAAGGTAACAGGTAGACCACAGAAAGAAAAGAGCAATTTCAGCTGCTGAAAGGCACAGTGGTGTTAGGAGTTAAGCCAAGATAATTATCTGCTAAAACAAAAATCAGTACTCCACAATAAAACCCAAACCCTTTGCCACCAACTTGATTCCAACTCATAGCAACCCTACAGGACAGAATACAACTGCCCCATAGGATTTCCAAGGAGTGGCTGGTGGATTTGAATTGCTTTTGGTTAGCAACTGAGCTCTTAGCCACCGTGCCACCAGGGCTACAGGGGATTAAATATCAGTAACCAGTTTCTACAATGTTGCAAATGTAATGTCCAATATAAAAACAAAAATTGCTAAACATGCAAAGAAACATATACACAACTTTTAACCCTACAGTTACGCTGCTAGAGGTTCCGAAGATACGCTACTAAAGTGTACTAAGACATGTATATATACATTGTTCTTGTTAATGTTTTTAAATTGTAGGATTCATATTCATTTACCCACAGCCAAAATGAAGCATATCTCTATGTGGACATATATCACAAATATAATTAAATAAACAGCAAGCTGTTTATCAGTATCATTAACAGAGTATAATGTAATACAACATAATATAATGGAATGCCGCACATACAACAAAATGCAATGCAACATAATGTAACATAACATAACCAATCAGAAACAACCAAACCCACTGCCACTGAGTCAATTCTGACTCATAGCAACCCTACAGAATAGAACAGAACTGTCCATAGGGTCTCAAGGAGCAACTGGTGAATTTGAACTTCCCACCTTTGGGTTAGCAGCCTAAGCTCATAACCACTGCACCATCAGGGCTTCTATATAATATAACATATGATATAAAGTCTTTTTATATCATATAAAGTCTTCACATGATATTTTGGAAACCCTAGTGGTGTAGTGGCTAAGACGTACGGCTGCTAAACAAAAGGTCAGCAGTTGGAATCCACCAGTTGCTCCTTGGAAACCCTATGGAGCAGTTCTACCCTGTCCTATAGGGTCACTATGAGTCGGAATTGACTCAAAAACAGGCTCAAAGGTTAATGGTAGTATTTCTAGAAGGATAGTCAAGAAGCTTAATAGTTTTGGAATTACTTTTAACTTTAGGCAAAGGGAATGGGAGTTTTATTTTTAACCTTTATCTTTATTGTTTACATTTTTAAATACACATGTATTACTAATATTTTTATTTTATTTTACTTTTAAATATGTTGAAGGTAGTGGAAGTAGGAGACACCTTTTTCTTTTTTTTGGTCTCGTCTATACGTTTATAAATTTAAAAACAAAAAAATTCTAAAAATAAAAAGTAAATATAAACCCATTTGCTAATTTTAATTTATTCACTCAAAATATTATATATACAAAACATATTTACATATATGTATATGCATATATATGACACACAAAGTAGTCTAAGTGTATACATTTAATTTTTTTTTAAACTCTAGTATTCTTATGAAGGAGCCCTGGTGACTCAGTGGTTAAGAGTTCCGCTGCTAAACAAAAGGTCAGCAGCTTGAATCTACCAGCCGCTTCTTGGAAACCCTATGGGATAGTTCTACTCTCTCCCATAGAGTTGCTATAAGCTGGAATCTACTCAACAGGAATAGGGTTATTCTTATGAATATTTAGGGATAAAGAGAGAAAGTTCGACCAGCCAATATTTACTGTATGTCTACTTCGCATGAAAAGGAAAAGGGGAATACATTTCAAAGTTTGGTTAGAGAATGTTATCATAGCATCAGCTGTTGTAATGTAAAGATCACACTCCAACCCAAAAAGATTGCAAGTGAGATTGCAGTTTACGTCCTATAAAATATATGATGTTTTTCTTCCTGTAAAGCATATAGGATAATAATGGGGCCATTTTAACATATAAGCTACAAAAGGAATGGATCAAAATAGGAATCAGGTTATGTATGTATGTATACATATGTGTGTTTATAGTAACCATTGTTGTTATTGTTGTATGCCATCGAGTCAGTTACGACTTATGGTGACCCCATATGACAGAACAGAGCTGCCGCATGGGATTTCCTAGGCTATAATCTTTACAGGAACAGATCACCAGGCCTTTTCTTCTGCAGAGACGCTGGTGGGTTGGAGCCACTGGCCTTTCAGTTTAGCATCAGAACTCTTAACCATTGCACCACGAGCACTCCTATAAAGGTATACAGGTACAGTTAAATACAGAGACAGATTTTTCTTTAAGTTTAAGATTCACAGAAATTTAATTTCACTTATTGATTCTGTAACTCCAAACTGCTTTTTGGGAGCCTCAAATTGGTGCAAGTCAAGGGAGGGTCCTGTGCATATACTTCTCGAATTCTCTGACCAGTGTGGGCTGCCATTGTTATCAGTAGCTATAACTTTGTGGTTTGTTCTTTCAACATAGACCTTCACTTAGTTTCTCACACATTTTCCTAGCATGAGATTGACAGTTCTTTCTGTTTTCCTTATCCCATGGTCCACACATATTGAACTGAATCAGCATTCTCTTACAGCCATCCAAATTCCCAACATCATCTTGGATTAATTCAAAACTAAATTATTTGACTCGTTGTGGACCCATAAAATTTTTGTAGGTTTCACTATGCTACCTACAAGCTCATGGGAAATTTGTGAGGCATTTTGTACCACATTCCTCGCCATGAATGATGTTACAGCCATCCCTGACCTACTGGAAATCTATAGTGGACAAGCGGGTGAATGTTTGTCATCTCTCCTGTTCCTACAACTTTCAGAGGGACCACGAAGCAGTCCCTGCCAGACCGATAATCCTGCCCAGCTCAGTATTATTTTGAGGAATAAGGAATTCTACTCTGTCTCTTCCTTTCTAGTCTTCCTTCTA
Source organism: Loxodonta africana (assembly GCF_030014295.1). NCBI lineage: Eukaryota > Metazoa > Chordata > Mammalia > Proboscidea > Elephantidae > Loxodonta > Loxodonta africana. The sequence continues at coordinate 39,684,002 of NC_087349.1, forward strand.
GACATCACACTCTATCTATCCACTTCGGTCCGTCTCAGGGAAACATGACTTTCAGTGAAGTCAGTAAGACAGAGCCATAATATGCAGGTCCTGCTACCTAATTTTAATCTGGATTCTAGACTAACAGCTATGTTTTTTGAGAAAAACATGTTTTTTCCACAGTGGTCAAAACCAGGATGTGAAATCATACGCACTGAGACATCTTAACCAAGTGACCATCTGCATCCCTCAAAACACATGTACTCAGGAAGAGTGCTGTCTGGGTGCTGTTGCTGACAAGATATTTTTGAAAGATAGACAAAGAAAATACCTGTAAGAATCTTGTGACCATGATCTAAGGATCCTGTGAAACTATCCGTAATCACTAACTATTAATCACTATCACTGTTAATAACCAGTAACCAATCAAAATGTGATCATTACAATATTCATTGACTTTCCTGTAATTGCCCTCCCTACAGTTTGGTTCTGCTTTTTAGCCCATAAGAATACTTGTATAACGAAATTGCCCCAGGACTACCTGGTTCCAATTTCAAGAGGCTACATAGTTGTCCAATTGCAATTGTTTTAAACCTTTACTAAAACTCTGTTTTGACTTGAAACAGTATTCAAGTTTTTCTCTATAACAGGTCTAAGGAATTTCCTGCTGAACTATCCGGAACCAGAAAACAATTGTGTGATTTAAGAAGCTAAAGAACTTGATGCCTTTGGATTACTCTTCTCTGGCAATTACTTCACAGCCCCCTCCCCCCGCCGAAAAAAAGGTTAAAAAAAAAAAATACAATGATATTATTGAAATAGCTTCATATTAAAACAGTAAATCTTTAATGAGGTGTTAAGCAAAGTAAAACTTCAAGAAACTAATAGTGAAATGTCATCTGTCCCCCAAATCACAAATTTCAGCACATCTAAAGGCATGTTTTCCAAACGGTGATGTTGAAAGATCATACTATACTCAGGGTTAAATATCAAAAACTGCGTCCTAAAGGTTTGAAAGCAGAGGACTAGTGTGATCCCTTGAATTTCAATCACTTTTCCAAGGTGAAACTGTTACAGAAAAAAAGTACACATATAATATTATTTTTTTAAAAAACAACAACAAAGCACTTCAAAAATGTACTTGAAACAATAAAAAAAATTGTCAAAGTGTTGGCGAACTAAATTAAATTTCCATTTTCTATCTTTTTTTGGTGTATTAGTAATGAAATTTTGGTGAAACTATTTCAACATTTTTGGCACAAATGCCTATGCTTTAATAAGTTGTAAGAAGATAGTCCTTCCCCCCTCCCCCCACCTCACTACACTAATACTGATAGTATTAAGTGGGGCCAAGGAGTTATTTTCTAAATGTCAGATATATGAAAAGAAACCATATTCAAAGGCCAAGGAGGTCAACTGTGATACAAAGAGCTCTGATTGGCCTTTTGTCTCTGGTTTCTGAACGTATCTTGAGAAATTAAGGTACCTTAGTTTTTTTGTTTTCCTAAAACAGCCAGGCAATATTTAAACATGGGTAAATCACCTTGGCAACAAACCTTAGAAAAGGGTCATCATGAGGCCTCCAATGCCCCATCCTCTGAGGCCTGATGCTTGCCCGTGTAGTGTGCCATGTGGGCTTTGGAATGTAAAAATGAATTGGTCCTCATGGTCCCTCAGCTATGGTACTAGGTGGAAGTAAGTGTAGCATAAGTGCTCAGCCCACCTAAGTGTACCTACATAGTGGAGACTGGCAGAAGGAAGCTCCGCCTTTTTTAAGCCCCACACCCACGGCACAGCGTAGGAAGGGCGTGGAATAGTTCTCAGCTTTCACCTAAACAGCACTCTCTAGTTGCGGAGATACCCAAAAATGGATGTGCATTTATTCTGGTGTGCTGCCTGCTTATCATTGTAAGAAATAAAAGCTACTCTCCGTGTACTACTGCTCTGGGAACATCTACTACATTCAGACTCTGATCAGAAGGACGTGATGTTCACGGGGCAAACACATTTAGTGATTGGTCTTCTTTTTCTAATGGGCTCCTGTTTATTTAGAAATCAAGGACAACCTGTGAGTACCTCATGGTTCCAGGATGTTGCCTGACAGCCTAGTCTTTATTTTTCCTTTATAAATTTGAAAATACTTGCAGTAAGCCTAAATTTGATTTTCTTAGGAAAAACAATGAGAAATTGAGAATGACTATTTTTAAAATCCCAGAAATGATGGGGAAGAGAACCAAATATATGTTAATAGGGTAACAAATGAAGAACAGTGATTTGGTCAGAAAATAAGTATTTATTGAGTGCCCTGAGGTGTCATTAAAACATGAGAGTGCCATTAAGAAAATCCAATAACCGTAAAGAGTGACACTAATCCATATATCCAAAATCAATAATTTGCTAGACTAGTATCTACACAAATCATTTAAGTCCAAGAAAACTGTTGTTTCAAGGTGATTTTTGACCTCTTTGATTTGCTTGACAGATACGTGGGGGTTGATCTGCTTAGATTTATATATTATTTTTAATAATAATTATTATAAAAGAGTGTCACCATATCACTTCCATGAAAATACTTAGGAATGTAACAAATCTGTACATTTAGACATGGATGACACTATCTACATATTTATTGACCAGCTATTTCCCTGATCATTATTCAGTAACTAAAAGTAAACATTTTGTCAGATAATCAGTTCATTTTTCTTTTTATTTTTTGCCACAGGTAGGTCAAACATACCATTCTGCTGTTAGATAAAAATGTTGAATGACATTTGAAAACAGATTTTATCAAAATTATTTCCAGAAAACATATGTTGTCCTATATTAGTAACTGGTAGTATATTACTGAGAATAATCTGTTGATTTACTTGATAATAGAGGTCTTTTGCAAATGCTTCGTAATTTGTGAATAACTAGAACATGGTTTGCATGTTCATAGCCAGTGGAACAAAATACCTGATCATTCAGGGGTAGGCCACTGTCTTACCTTTGTAAAAACAATTAAACAGGTGTTTATGCACTGCTATGGATCGAATTCGGTCCTGCAGAAGTGTGTGTTGTAAGTAAATCCTAACCTGTACATGTATGGTTATAATCCCATTTGTCTTTGTTATGTTAATGAGGCAGGATTTGTGTAGGGTGTGTTTTGAGTCAATCTCTTGCAAGGTATAAAAAGAACAGATTAGGAAGCAAGCAAGCAGAGATGGGGGAAGATAGATGCCATGCCACATGAAGATGTCCAAGGAGTCAAGTAATGAAGACCTTCCCCCAGAGCCAACAGAGAGAGAAAACTTTCCCGTAGAGCTGGTGCCCTGCATTTGGACATCTACCCTCCTAAACTGTGAGAAGATAATTTTCTGTTTGTTAAAGCCACCCACTTGTGGTATTGCTGTTATAGCAGCACTAGATAACTAAGACATGCACTTCAGTGTTTTTTTTATCTGAATTCTGACAAATTTTTTTCTAGGATGTTGAAAACCTGCTACAGTTTTTAAGACATACATGAGAAAGTTATTTTTCTGGTTTTAAAAGATCTCTATATACTAAACAGTACTAATTTTTTTTACTTGCGTAAATTTCTGTCTTTCATATTAAAACATAGTACATATTTATGGCTTTCTCTCCAGTAGTATGATGAGCTGTAATGAGCTAAAACACATTTATCTCCCTTCCTGGTATCATTATACGAGAGGATTATGCTATGTTCAGAATGGGAGAGTTTGCCTTTGTATGAAGTTAGAGATATGTATTAAAAACAAGACACGTGTAGGCTACATTCCTAGTAATCTCATATTCTATGAATCACAGTGTGTGTGCTAAATAAAAATAATTATATGTGTGAACTAAATTCCCTGCAGAATACATGCAATGTTAATAAGAGTAACATTACTATTTTTTTTTTTTTATTGTAACCACACAATAAGTATATTTAAAATTGTAATAAAATAAAGTTTAATTATTTGGTAAAATTTCTTTGCCAATTGCCTACTTTTTGTTGAGTCTGTGACAATTGTTACATTTATCATTATGCAATATCTCTTTGTCCCTGGCAATTTCCTTTGCTCTGAAGTTTAGTTTATCAGATGTTAATATAGCCACTCCTTTCTTACTGATATTTGGGCGGTATATCTTTTTTCCATGCTTTTACTTTCAACCTAATTATGCTGTAGAATTTGAAGTGAATTACTTGTAAGCAGCAGGTAGCTGGATCATGTTTGTTATCTACTCAGCCAATTTCGTGTGTGTGTGTGTGTGTGTGTGTGTGGTAAAATGCATATATCACAAAACTTACCACTCTAAATACTTTTAAGTTTACATTTCAGTGACACCACTTACATTCACAATGTTGTACAACGAACAACGACTACCACCATCCACCTCCAAGATTTTTTGTTACCCAAAACAGAAAATCAGTATCCTTTGAACAATAACTCCCCATTCCTCCCTCTCCCAGTCCCTGGTTACCACTGTACTGTACTATTTTTGTTTCTTTTCATTTTCCTATTCTAGATATCTCATGTAAGTGAGATCACACTATATTTGTCTTCCTATGTTCTCCTTTCATTGTCTCTTGCATAATTTCCAGGGTTTGTACTTGTGTTTAGCTGAAAGGACCAGGGAAAATTGGATCTCTGTCAGTTTTTCTGGACCAGAAGCCTCAAATATACTTTTAAAATTAATAAAATATTAATTTACATGAAAAGTCTAAACTATATTTTTGTTTCTAGAATTGCTGGCCTGACATAACTGAATTTCTTTAAATAGCTTGTCATGATTAAAAGGTAATAATACACTTTATTTTCAGTCCCATAAGTTTTTGTACCCTATGGGTCTTATGGGTCTTAGACACATCTTTAAATGCTATTTAGCTATTCATCCACAGAAGACTGGTGGGCTTTATTTTGTTAGTTTCTATTGTGTTTTTGCTACTTTCTGCTTCATTATTAGATGATCACTTTCAAAGTTCAGAAAATAGTCAGTTTGAACACAAACCTACAAGAACGGATGCCTGGAGGGTACTGGTGTTAGCTGGAATCTTTAGTCGCTGACAGTTACCAGCACCATTAGTAGCCTTGCTTTTGAACAAGAAGGACAATGGTAAATAAGAAAACACATTTAACCATCATGTTCTGGCAAAAGGTTTCTCTACTTAATTACTTATCGGCATGAAAATTATCCCTGGTTAAAACCATCAAAAGGGAGCTCATCTATTTTTGCCTTGGTTTGTAGAATATAATGATACTATTGTTTTTCTTCCTTTGAGACTACGGTATTATATGTTGTCATTAGGTGCCATTGAGTCAGTTCCAACTCACAGTGACCCTGTGTACAACAGTACGGAACCTGCCCAGTCCTGTACAATCCTCGCAATTGTTATACTTTTGCCCATCAGTGCAGCCACTGTGTCAGTCGATCTTGTTGAAGGTCTTCCTCTTTTTCACTGATCCTCTACTTTACCAAGCATGAAGCCCTTAGCTAGGGATTGATCCCTCCTGTCCTGATAACATACCCAATGTATGTGAGATGAAGTCTCACCATTCTTGCTTCTGAGGAGCATTCTGGCTGTACTTCTTCCAAGACAGATTTGTTGGTATTTCTGATAGTCCATGATATATCCAGTATTCTTCACAAACACCATAATTCAAAGGCATAAATTCTTCTTCAGTCTTCCTTATTCATTGTCCAGCTTTCACATGCATATGAGTTGACTGAAAACTCCATGCCTTCAATCAGGCTCACCTTTGTCCATAAAGTGACATCTTTGCTTTTTAAAAGTTTAAAGAAGTCTTTTGCAGAATATTTGTCCAATGCAATGCGTCATTTGATTTCTTAACTGTTGCTTCCATTGGTGTTGATTGTGAATCCAAGTAAAATGAAATCCTTGACAACTTCAATCTTTTCTCCATTTATCACAGTGTTGTTTATTGGTCCAGTTGTGAGGATTTTTGTTTTCTTTATGTTGAAGTGTAATCCATACTGAAAGCTGTGGTCTTTGATCTTCATCAGTAAGTGTTTCAAGTCCTCTTCACTTTCAGCAAACAAGATTGTGTCATCTGTATACTGCAAGTTGTTAATGAGTCTTCCTCCAATCCTGATGCTACCTTCTTCTTCATGTAGTCCAACTTCTCGGATTATTTGCTCAGCATACAGATTGACTAAGTACGGTGAAAGTATACAACCCTGACACACACTTTTCTCGACTTTAAACCACACAGTAGTCCCTCGTTCTGTTTGAATGAGTACCTCTTGGTCTACACATAGTTTCCTCATGAGCACAATTAAGTATTCTCGAATTCCCATTCTTCACAATATTACGTGCAAATTTTATTTGCATAGTCAATAAAACACAGGTAAACATCTTTCTGGTATTCTCTGCTTTCAGCCAGGATCCATCTGACATCAGCGATGATATCCCCTATTCCATGTCCTCTTCTGAATGCAGCTTGCATTTCTGACAGTTCCCTGTCAATGTACTGCTGCAACAACTTTTGAATGATCTTCAGAAAAATTTTACGTGTGTGATATTAATGATATAGTTCGATAATTTCCACATTCTATTGGATCGCCTTTCTTTGGAATGGGTAAAAATATGGATGTCTTCCAGCTGGTTGGCCAGGTAGTTGTCTTCTAAATTTCTTGGTATAGACTAGTGAGTGCTTCCAGCACTGTATCCATTTGTCAAAACATCTCACTTGGTATTCCATCAATTCCTAGAGCCTTGTTTTTTGCCAATGCCTTCAGCGCAGTTTGGACTTCTTCCTTCAGTACTATCAGTTCTTGATCATATGCTACCTCCTGAAATGGTTGAAAATCAACCAATTCTTTTTGGTACAGTGACTCTGTGTATTCCTTCCATCTGCTTTTGATGTTTCCTGCATTGTTTAATATTTTCCCTGTAGGATCCTTCAATATTGCAACTCGAGGCTTGAATTTTTCCTTCAGTTCTTTCAGCTTGAAAAATGCCAAGCATGTTCTTCCCCTTTGGCTTTCTATCTCCAGGTGTATGCACATTTTGTTATAATACTTTGTCTTCTGTAGCTACCCTTTGAAATATTCCATTCAGCTCTTTGACTTCATCAATTCTTCCTTTGGCTTCAGATACTCTACATTCAAGAGCAACTTTCAAAGTCTCTTCTGACATCCATTTTGGCCTTTTCTTTCTTTCCTGTCTTTTTAATGACCTTTTGCTTTCTTCATTTATTATATCCTTGACGTCATTCCACAATTTGTCTGGTCTTCGGTCATTAGTGTTCAAATTGTCAAATCTACTCTTGAGATGGTCTCTAAATTCAGGATAGGATATACTCAACGTTGTACTTTGGCTCTCATGGACTTATTCTAAATTTCTGCAGCTTCAATTTGAATTTGCACAGGAACAATTCATGGTCTGTTCCATAGTAAGTCCCTGACCTTATTCTGATTGATGATACTGAGTTTTTGCATCACCTCTTTCCACAGATGTAGTCGATGTGATTCCCATGTATTCTATCTGGTGAGGTCCATGTTGTGCTGTTGCCATTTTGTTATTGAAAAAAGGTATTTGTCATGAAGAAATCAATGGTCTTGCAAAATTCTATCGTGCTATCTCCAGCATTGTTTCCAACTACTAGTTCTTCTTCATTTTCAGTGCATTTTGATGGCATGTTTGATCAATTTCAGACTGTAGAATTTGGCAAAAATCTTTAATTTCTTCATCTTTAGCCTTAGTGGTTGGTGCCTAAATTTGAAGCATTTGGTACATAAACAGCCATATTAACTGGTATTCCTTGTAGGCGTATGGATATTATTCTATCACTGACAGAGTGCTTCAGGATAGATCTTGAAATGGTCTTTTTGGCCATGAATGTGATGCCATCCCTCTTCAATTTGACATACCTGGCATAGTGAAATATATGATTGTCTGATTCAAAATGGCCAATACCAATCCACTTCAGCACACTAATGCCTAGAATATTGATCTTTATGCGTTCCATTTCATACTTGGCAATTTCCAATTTTCCTAGATTCATACTTAGTACATTTCATGTTTCGATTATTAATGGATGTTTGCAGCTGTTTCTTCTCATTTTGAGTCATGCCACATCAGTAAATGAAGTTCCCTAAAGCTTGACTCCATCCATGTCGTTGAAGTTAACTCTACTTTGAGGAGGCAGCTCTTCCCTACCTGTATTTTGAGTTCCTTCCAATCTGAGGGGCTCATCTTCCCGCACTATATCAGACAATGTTCCACTGCTATTCCTAAGGTTTCCACTGGCTAACTCCTTCAGAAGTAGACTGCTGCCCCAAGACTCACTGTTAACCCAGAACTAAAACAATTCCCCAAGCCAACTCTTCAGATAAAGATTATGCTGGACTATAAGACATAAAAGGATACTTGTGAAGAGTGAGCTTTTTAGTTCAAGTAGGTACCTGAAACTAAATGGGCAGCTCCTCTCTGAAGGCAAGATGAGACACCGGAAATCAGGGATGGAAAGGGGGAGTGTGCTGTCACATCATAGGGATAGCAACTAGGTCACATAACAATGTGTGCATAATTTTGTATGAGAAAGTAACTTGAGCCGTAAACTTTCACCTAAAAAAAAAAAGCACAATTGAAAAAAAAAAAAAAGTAGACTGACAGATCCTTCTTCCTTATCTGTCTTAGTCTGGAATCTCTATCGAAACCTGTCCACTAAGGTTGAGCACGCTGGTATTTGAAATACTGGTGGCAAAACTTCCAGCATCATGGAACATGTAAGGCACCACAGCATGAGAAACTCACAGACACGTGACGGATAGTATTATACAGTGGGTAAAAACTCAGATCAAGTAACCTGATTTACTCCAAAATTTACCAGCTGTCAATCTTAGACAAGTTGCTTAATCTCCCTACGTATTTCATAGCTTTGTTCCTTTATTCTATTAGATAATACACGGTGTGTGTTATGACACAGTGCCTATAATATATATAAAAAAAAAAATATATAGTAAATAATAAATACTAGTTTTGTATTTGATTACTGTCATTCTCTTCCTGAAGCTCTTCACTTTAAAAATGACCATAGTAAAAATTAGCATAGGGTAAGTGAATCTGCTACAAATTTCTTAGAAGTAGCTAATCTGCTACAAATTTCTTAGAAGTAGCTTTAATCCAAAATTTCCAGATTTGGTTTTTTAAGAGATTTTTGTCTTTTTTTCTTCCTTCTAACACATTTAAATGAAGGCCTAAAATACTCCATTTAATTATTAATTTGGTTTAGTTTGTTTCTAATTAATAAAGGTTTTACCAGAAATGATCTGCATTAGTCAACATTATATCCGCAGTCCGATTACACCACCCTATTAAGTCAAGGTAATTCATAAAGTATTTCTATGATTCATTTGGTCAGGCTGATAATTACCTAACATCAAGTAAAACCTAGGATTAGCTATTTGTTTCTAAGTTTTACTTTCAGATAAGTGTGTATTATGTAAATATTGAGATGATTTTCATTGAGTGAAAAAAAATTAGAAATGCTTGAAAAAGTCTGACAATAATTGTATTTGGAGACAAGTCATTGGTCTCAGTTTTCCCTTTGGACAAGTCTACAATGTGTACAGGCATACCTCAGAGGTATCCCAAGTTCGGTTCCAGACCACTGCAATAAAGTAAATATCGTAATAAAGCAAATCACACACACACAAAAAATGTTGGTTTCCCAGTTCATGTAAAAATTATACTTACACTATGCTATAGTCTATTAGTCTATTAAGTGTGCAATTAGCATTACATCTAAAAAACAATGTATATATCTTAATTAAAAAATACTTTATTGCTAAATATTGCTAGCCACCATCTGAGCCTTCAGCAAGTCATGATCTTTTTGCTGGTGGAGCATCTTGTCTCGATGTTGATGGCTGCTGATTGATCAGGGTGGTGGTTGCTGAAGGTTGGGGTATTTGTGGCAATTTCTTAAAATAAGAGAACAATGAAGTTTGCTACATCAATTGACTCTTCCTTTCATGGAAGATTTCTCTGTAGCAAGCGATGCTGTTGTGATACCATTTTTCCCATGATAGAACTTCTTTCAAAATAGGAGTCAATTTTCTCAAACTCTACCATTGCCTTTATCAACTGTTGTTGTTAGGTGCCCTTGAGTCAGTTCAGACTCACAGTGACTCTATGCATGAGAGAATGAAACACTGCCGTGTCCTTCAGTATGGATTACAACTCAACATGAAGAAAACAAAAATCCTCACAACTGAACCAATAAGCAAAATCATGATAAGTGGAGAAAAGATTGAGGTTGTCAAGGATTTCATTTTACTTGGATCCATAATCAACATCCATGAAAGCAGCAGTCAAGAAATCAAAAGACACATTGTGTTGGGCAAACTGGCTGCAAGAGATCTCTTTAAAGTGTTAAAAAGCAAAGATGTCACCTAGAGGACTAAGGTGTGCCTGACCCAAACCATTGTATTTTCAACTGCATCATATGCATGTGAAAGCTGGACAATGAATAAGGAAGTCTGAAGAAGAATTGATGCCTTTGAATTGTGGTGTTGGTGAAGAATATTGAATATACCGTGGACTGCAAAAAGATCGAACAAATCTGTCTTGGAAGAAGTACAACCAGAATGCTCCTTGGAAGCAAAGATGGTGAGACTGTGCCTCACATACCTTGGGCATGTTTTCAGGAGGGATGAGTCCCTGGAGAAGGATATCATGCTTGGTAAACAGAGGGTCAGTGAAAAAGAGGAAGACCCTCAATGAGACAGATTGACACAGTGGCTGCAACAATGGGCTCAAACGTACTATGATTGTGAGGATGGTGCAGGACTGGGCAGTATTTCTTTCTGTTGTGAATAGAGACGCTATGGGTCAGAACCAACTCTAACAACAACAACAACCTTTTGGTTAACTGCCATAGCTCTTGACTACTGCACCACCAGGGTCCTATAGGTTCACTACCCACTGCCCACTGCCATCGAGTTGATTCCTACTCATAGCGACCCTATAGGTTCACTAGGGACTAGAAAATTAGCCATGTGTTTAGAAGTTGCCTCTCTTTTCAGAGTAAATATAATTATACCCTCTAAATAAGACTGTAATGATATATTATTTTTCTTATGCTGCCTTTTTTATCCCTTATAAATCATCTTCACAATCTTTCTATCATATATACTTTCTCCAAAGCAGGATATATTCTCTCAGTCTTACACTACTAAAATTCATAACCTGATCAGGAGCTTTTCTTCCAATCCCACCTTTATCAACTGTAAAAATGATCACTGTGGCTTCAGGTCAGTGAATGCATTTCCTTTTGGATGCACCAGGTTTTAGATGACTAACTCAATTTCCTCTGCACCTCCCCATGAGCCCAAGACATGGGTAAAACCAAAGCACAGCCAAAATTGATATGAGAGTTCTAGCATGCAAATGGATAATGATTCTTCTCAGGAAAGCAACAGGCCAGGTTCCATGGAGGAGAACAATGCTGCAGAAACAGGTAAGGCAAATAACCCGTACTTATCTGGAGTTAACAGAGACAGAGAACTGATGAAAAACCGTGTCTTGTAAGAAATATCAAAGAATAGTAAAAGATTAGAAGTAATATCTCTTATTAAGAAGCCATAGTGGCACAATGATTAAGTGCTCAGCTGTTATCCCACCCACCACCTGCTAGGTGGGAGAAAGATGTGGTTTTCTGCTTCCTTAAAGATTTCAGCTTTGGAAACCCTGTGGGCAATTCTACTCTGTCCTACAGAGTCACTATGAGTTGGAGTCAGATTGATGGCAGTGGATTTTGATCTACTATCTCTTATTATTCCAAAGGGTAAGAGTGGTACCCAAAATAAAATTAAGGATCACAGGTTAGGAGTCAAGAAAATGGTGAAATGGAGCAAAGCAAAAATGTGGTAAGAATGTTCAGGAATTTTTTTTTTTTCTTGTGAAGGTTAAAAAAAAAAAAAAAACAACTTTTTTTTTTTTTCAAGTCATCCAAAAATTCTTGTTAATGGAGGCTGATACTGAGGTTTTTACATAGGTTCACTTATATTAAAGGCGCAGATTAAGGAAGTTATTATTAAAATTCTGTACTTAACCTACGGATATATAAATACATGACCTAACAAAGTTTGAAATCCAGTTGGGTGTGTTGCTGTTTTTAGGTACCGTCGAGTCAGTTCCCACTCATAGTAACCCTGTGTACAACAGAACTAAACACTGCCCAGTCCTGCACCACCCTCACAATCATTGTTATGTTTGAGCCCATTGTCGCAGCCACTGTGTCAATCCATCTTGTTGAGGGTTTTTCTCTTTTCCCTGACTCTGTACTTTACCAAGCATGATGTCCTTCTCCAGGGACTGATCCCTCCTAATAACATGTCCAAAGTATGTGAGATGTATTTTCGCCATCCTTGCTTCTCATATATTGCTTCTAAGGAACATTCCGGCTATACTTCTTCCAAGACAGACTTGTTCTTTTGGCAGTAATGGTATATTACTTCACCAACACCATAATTCAAAGGAGTCAGTTCTTCTTAGATCTTCCTTATTCATTGTCCAGCTTTCACACACATATGAGGTGATTGAAAACACCATGGCTTGGGCCAGGAGCACCTTAGACTTAAAAGGTGACATCTTTGCTTTTTCTTTTGCAGCAGATTTGCCCAATGCAATGCGCTGTTGGATTTCTTGACTGCTGCTTCCATGGGTGTTGATTGTGGATCCAAGTAAAATGACATCCTTGACAACTTCAATCTTTTCTCCAGTTATCATGATATTGCTTATTGGTCCAGTTGTGAGGATTTTTGTTTTCTTTATGTTGAGGTGTAATCCATATGGAAGGCTGAAGTTGGGTTTAGCAAGAGTAATATAACAAGACACTAAATGGGAATTTCGTTGTCTTAGTTTTGGTATAATTCTCAGAATAATAGTTCCAATTATTTATTCTACCAAAGGGAAAGACCAGTAGAACAGGACTTGGTCAAAAACCAGTTTTGCAATGATTAGCTGTCTTCAGGAAGACCATTTTAGGTATGTGTTTTTGGTCTCTTAAAGCTTGGAGTATGAATGGACTAGCGGCTAAATCATGCCTGAGAAATCTAATGTACAGAGGCTATGACCAGCTGGCTGCTCTGAAGTTCAAGGCTCCTTATGGGGTGGTTTTAGATCCTGCCCAAGAGTACTTCCTGAAGAGGAAAGACCAGAAAAGAAAGAAATTAGAAATATACTTAGGATGCAAAGGAATCAGAAAGAGGAGATTTGCATACATCAAGAAAACTTCAAGTAAGAGAGCCCCAATGGTTGGGAAGAAAGCTGTCTCCTAAGCATCCAAGAAAAGGACTTTATAAGAGGAAAAATCAATTTAAATATTTCCCAAGCCAGGAAAGTACTATTTTAGACAACCATGAGAGTAGTAGTAAACTTCTGCTCTGAAGGAGCCTGAGATAGCATTAAGAGAAGGAGAGAGGAATAGAAACTCAGATAAGGATGGAGAGAAGCTGGTATCACACAGACCATTTTCCCCTGCTAGCATCCAGCTAGGAGGCCGGGTGGCATAGGTGTTTGGCCTCTAACCAGAAGATCAGCAGTTCAAACCCAACAGCTGCTTGGGGAAGAAATGTGTGGCAGTCTGCTTCCATAAGGATTACAGCCTTGGAAACTCGATAGGGCAGTTCTACTCTGTCCTAAATTATCCTACCTATATGGTTGCTCTGAGTCAAAATAACTTGATGGCAACAAGATTGGTTTGTTCTTTAACATCTAGCTAGAAACATTGCAAAGCTGAGTATAAGAGAACTTTTGTAGTGGTTGCTGTAGCTATTATAATATAAATCTTAATTTATAACAATCTGTTGTTTTTCCCACTCATTGCAACTCTGCGTACAACAAAGGGAAACAATGCCTGGTCCTGTGTCATCCTCACAATAGCGGCTATATTTGAGCCCATTGTTGCTGCCACTGTGTCAGTCCATCTTGTTGAGGGTCTTCGTCTTTTTCTCTGACCCTGTACTTTACCAAGCACGATGTCCTTCTCCAGAGAATTTTCCCTCCTGATAGCATGTTCAAAGTACATGAGAAGAAATCTCGCCACCCTCCCTTCTAATGAGTATTCTGGCTGTACTTCCAAGACAGATTTATTCATTCTTCCGACAGTCAATTCAATATTCTTTGCCAACAGGCATCAATTCTCCTTCCATTTTCCTTATTCATCAACCAGCTTTTACATGTATATGACTCACTACTGTCGAGCCGATTCCGACTCATAGCGACCCTAGAGGACAGAGTAGAACTGCCCCATAGAGTTTCCAAGGAGCACCTTGTGGATTTGAACTGCCAACCTCTTGGTTAGCAGCAGTAGCACTTAACCACTATGCAACCAGGGTTTCCACATGAAGTGACTGAAAATACAATGGCTTGTGTCGGGCACGCATTAGTCTTCAAAGAAATGTCTTTGCTTTTGAAGACTTTAAAGAGGTCTTTTGTAGCAGATTTGCCCAGTGTAACATGTTGTTTGATTTCTTGACTGCTGCTTCCACGGGCATTGATTGCAGAGCCAAGTAAAATGAAATCCATGACAAATTCAATATTTTCTCCATTTATCATGATGTTTTTTTATTGGTCCAGTTGTTAGGATTTTTGTTTTCTTTATGTTGAGGTGTAAATCATATTGAGAGCTGTCACCTTTGATCTTCATCAGTAAATGCTTTAAGTCCTCTTTGCTTTCAGCAAGCAAGGTTGTATCATCTGCATATTCCAGGTTGTTAATGAGTCTTCCTCCAGGTTGTTAATAAGTCTTCATCCAATTCGGATGCCATGTTCTTCTTCATATAGTCCATCTACTTAGATTATTTGCTCAATATACAGATTGTCAATAAAACACAGGTAAACATCTTTCTGGTATTCTCTGCTTTCAGTCAAGATCCATCTGACATCAGCAATGCTATCCCTCACTCCACATCCTCTTCTCAATCAGGCTTTCATTTCTAGCAGTTCCCTTTTGGTGTACTATACCGTACATCAAAATCATTCAATCGTTTTTGAGTGGTCTTCAGCAAAATTTTACTTGCATGTGATATTAATGATATTGTTTGATAATTTCCACATTCTGTTGGATCACCTTTCTTTGGAATGGGCACAAATATGGATCTCTTCCAGTTGGTTGACCAGGTGGCTGTCTTCCAAATTTCTTGGCACAGAGAAGTGAACACCTCCAGCGTTGCATCTGTTTGATGAAACACCTCAATTGGCATTCATCAATTCCTGGAGCCTTGTTTTTTGCCAATGCCATCAGTGCAGCTTGGACTTCTTCCTTCAATACCATCGGTTCTTGACCATATGCTACCTCCTAAAATGTTTGAATGTCGACCAATTCTTTTTGGTAGAATGACTCTGTGTAGTCTTTCCATCTGCTTTTGATGTTTCCTGCATCATTCAATACTTTTCCCATAGAACCCTTCAATATTGCAACTGGAGGCTTGAATTTTTTCATCAGTTCTTTCAGCTTGAGAAATGCTGAGCTTGTTCTTTCCTTTTGGTTTTTTAACTTCAGTTCTTTGCACATTTCATTATAATTCTTATTTTTTCTTGAAACGTCCTTTGAAATCTGTTCAGCTCTTTTCATCATTTCTTCTATCTGCTTTATGTAGTCTATGTTCAAGAGCAGCTTTCAGAGTCTCTTCTGAAATCCATTTTGGACTTTTTTTTGTCTTTCCTGTCTTTTTAATGACCTTTTGCTTTCTTCATTTATGATGTCCTTTTACAACTTGTCTGATCTTGAATGATTAGTGTTTAATGCATCACATCTATTCTGATGGTCTCTTAATTCAGATAATCTAAACTCCAAGTTGTACATTGGCTCTCGTGGACTTGTTTTAATTTTCTTCAGCTTCAACTTGAACTTGCATATGAGCAATTGAAGGTCTTCTGGCCTCATTCTGACTAATGATATTGAGCTAACTCCATAGTCTCTTTCCACAAATGTAGTCAATTTGATTCCTGTGTATTCTGCCTGGCCATGTCCACGTATATAGTAACTGTTTATGTTGTTGCAAAAAGATATTTGCAATGAATAAATCATTTGTCTTGCAAAATACTATCATGCAATCTCCAGCATCATTTCTATCACCAAAGCTATATATTCCATCTATTGATCCTTCTTTATTTCCAACTTTTGCGTTCTAATCACCAGTAACTATCAATACATCTTGTTTGCATGTTTGACCAATTTCAGACTTCAGAAGTTGGTAAAATTCTTCAATTTCTTCATCTTTAGCAGCAGAACACTGTTGATATAGTGCTGGAAGATAAGCTCCTCAGATTAGAAGGCACCCAAAATAGGACTGAGAAAATGCTGCCTCCTCAAAGTAGAGTTGACTTTAATGATGTGGATAGAGTAAAGCTTTTGGGACCTTCATTTGCTGATGTGGCATGACTGAAAATGAAAAGAAACAGCTGCAAACATCCATTAATAATCAGAATGTGGAATGTACCAAGTATGAATCTAGGAAAACTGGAAGTAGTAAGAAATGAAATAGAATGTATAAAGGTTAATATCCTAGGCATTAGTGAACTGAAACAGACTGGTATTGGTCGTTTTGAATCGGGCAATCATATGGTCTATTATGCTGGAAATGACAAATTGAGGAGGAGCTGCGTTGCATTCATCATCAAAAAGAACATTTCAAATCTATCCTGAAGTACAACGCTGTCGGTGCTGGGATAATATTCATATGCCGACAAAGAATACCAGTTAATGTGACTATCACAATCTACTTTAGGTTAATTCTAGTAAAATATATGAATTTTGCTTCAGTATAACTCCGTTTTTCCTCTTAGTAATATATTTTTTGCCAGTTTTATTTAAAAAAAAAAAAGAAACAAAACCCATTCCCACTGAGTCAATTCCAACTCATTGCTACCCTGTGGGGCAGAGTAGACCTGCCCCATAAGGTTTCCATGGAATGTCTGGTGGATTTGAACTGCTGACCTTTTGATTGGCAGCCAAGCACTTAACCACTAAGCTACCAGGGCTTCATAGGGTAGTATAGAAGAGTGCAATTGAATTAACTATAGCTGTATACATTTACATGAATTGATCTTAAAAATATAGCATAAAAAAAATAATAAAGTCACTGAATAACAGCATGTGACTTTGTTTACATAATTTAAACATAGACAGATCTTAATAATGTACATTTTGGGAGATACACATGCTTGATGATATAATTATCACCAATAGCAAAAAGAAAATTGACAAAGATTTTAGAAGAATGTTTCCTCTGGATGGTTTGCTACAGAAGGTTAACAGTCTCTATTTTCCCCTGGGTTGTGAATATTTTGTTGTTATTGGGTGTGGTTGAGTCATTTTCAACTCACAGTGTTCTAAACTCTCTATAGCCCTGGTGGCGCAGTTGTTAAAGAGCTAGGTCTGCTAACCAAAATGTTAGCAGTTCAAATCCACCAGCCAATCCTTGGAAGCCCTATGGGACACTTCTACTCTGTCCCACAGGGTCGCTATAAGTTGGAATCGACTCCGATGGCAACAGGTTTGGTTTTGATTTAGTTTATATGTCTTAATGATATTATTTTTGAGCTGGATATGCCTGTTCAAGCTTTTTACTAAAAGTAGATTAGCAAAAAGTAGATGGTTATTTAACCATACTATGATTCACTTATTTATATTATCAGAACGATTGAAATAAAACAGAAAACCGGGCCAAGTTCTTTCTATATGATTTAATATTATTTAGTGCCTTGTCCTAAACAACCTAAAATTGCCCTCTGTAATCATAATATCATTGATATGGGTCCTATATTTAGGAAAAAAATAAGGTAGATTAAAAATGAAAGACATATATTTGGCTTCAAGAAACAGAAAACCCAACAACAAGAACGTAAATAATGTTTCTTTTTCTTTTTTTTTTTAAAGAAATCTGGAAGATGGCAGGTGCTGGCCTTGGATCAAGGATGATGTCCCTGTGATCTTCTTTGCCCTTCTTTCATGCTCCCAAGAAGACTACTACAGTACCAGCCTTCACATCTATACTCAAGTCAGGAAAAGGTGAGGGGACAGGGAAGAGAGAACCAAGCCAGCTGCATCTACCTTATTTAACCAGAAAAAGGACAGTTTACAAGAATCCAGCCAACTCTTTTAGAACTTATTGGTCTGAAATGGATCATGTGGCCACCCTACCTGCTCAGGATGGTGTTAGCAAGAACAAAGAGGCAGTGGTCACTAATAATCATTGTTGTGTGCCATGGAATTGATTCCAACTCATAGAAAGCCTATTGGACAGAGTAGAACCGCCCCATAGGGTTTCCCAGGCTGAAATCTTTACAAGGAGCAGATCTCCAGGTCTCTTTCCCCACAGAGCCATTGGGCAGGTTTGAACCATGGACCTTTCCATAACCACTGCATCACTAAGTTTCCTTACTATAATCATAATATATAAAAAATTTTTTAAATAAATTTTAAAGTGAAAAAAGTTTACACATAATATATATACCACGACTGTTTTTAATAAGAAATTAATGAGTGTCTATGTGTATAATTATAAATAAAAATGTGTTTTTGTGTGTTAAACATATGACTTTTTAAAATTGTATCTATTTTAAATAATCAAATATACAGTTTTTAAAAATAAGGTGAATGTATTTCATTGGAGTCAATTTTTTTTCGATTTTATTAGAGTTTAGAAAATAGTCCAGGTGTTCAGAGAGCCTTCAGTCTGCTAACCTAATATCTTAGTGTCCCAACTACTAAAATCTCTCTCTTATATGCGGCCTCGAGAGCTCCTTAACTGGGGGTAAGAGGCATTACGTGCTTCTTGCTCAGCAAACAAGCTGTTTCTTTGGGAAAGTTTCAACTGTAGGTAGAGATCTGACTTTCACCTTCTATTTATCCCTTCATAGCAGCATAAAGAGCCGTGAAGCTAGTGCGGGGTTTACAAGTTCGACACAAGAGCCTTCTCTCTTATCTAATTCTCCCAGAATCCAGATTTGGTGGTCTTTAGACACAATGTAAGTTACATCTGCTTGATTTAGCAATTGTATAAATTTTATTACTATTGAGACAGAAAGTATTCCTCAAAAACCGGTGGATTTCCAGACTCACATCTGTGTGTTTATGTGAATTGCAAGGCTCTGCCATTTTGTTCGGGCATCTGAGTGGCGGTCTGTCTAATGATATTCTGGGATGTTAGTGCTATTTACACACTCAGCCACTAGACAAGGCTTTGCTTGTCTTTTTTGTTTGTTTATTTGTTTTCCCTTAATGTATATATTCAATTTTTTGAATTAATGCTTAACCACAATGGTGATTCAAACTTAAAATCAATTATGCATTAAATAAAAATTTCTAGAAGCCAAAGAAATAAACTCCATACATACTTAATGTTAAAGCGAGGTCACTGGTTCTTGTCAGTAAATAGTAAGAGCTCACTCAGGAATCAGGGAGCCTAAGAGGCTGCTCAGTTTAGCATAGGATTGCCACTTTTTATTTACCACCACTGGTTTTCTTATTAAGTGGTGGGGGCAGGGACTTCTCCGTCTTTTCTGAAAATTTCAATAGGTGTAAGGCCAACTTCTATATAACTGCAGTTTTGGCAGCTCTGCTGACTGGACCTCATTTATTACTTTCATTAAGAAAAAAAAAAAAACTGCCTTAGAGTCGATTTGACTCATGGTGACCCCATTATGTACATGTCAGAGTAGAACTGTGCTTCGTAAGGTTTTCAACAGCTATGGTCTCTCAGAAGTAGATTGATTGCCAGGCCTTTCTTTTGAAGCACCTTTGGGTGGATTAGAACTGCCAACCTTTTGGTTAGAAGCCAAGGACTTAACTATTTGTGCCACTCAAGGAGTCCACGTCTCTAATATAGGGGCACAAATGCATATATCCAGGTGCGTATAATCATGCAGGTTAAAAAAAGAGGCTTTTCTATACCATGGCATTAAAAGTTTTAACATAGTCCAACTATAAGCAATAGCTGCAATTTTTTTTTTAATTCAAAATAAAACAAACTTCATCCTTTCACACACCTGTGTTCTCTCTGTCCAATTTATCCAGTGGGAACATCTGGACACAGTATTTAGAAATCATTATATTAGTGAATCGAGAGCCAAGGCAGCCGGCACGAGGGCGATAAAATGCAATGAATCATTCATACCTGGGAGTCAAGCTGATTCATTTTGGAGCCATCGAGGTGGACACAGGGCTTTTCATAGAAGACCAGCATAAAATACCTTCCAGTTGTCAAGCTAGATTGAGCAAAGGAGCAAGTTACCTGAGCATCATTTCAGAAAGTGTCAAAGGAAATGCCAACAGGATGGCAGCAGATATTTTTAAGTTTCTAAACTGCATGATTTGTCATAACGGAACTCTAACCATTTTATTTTTTATAAAGTATTCCAAGGATGAACCTATTACAAGTATTTCTCCCTTATGCTGACATTTAAGTGGTATTTATGGGTAAATGTGTCCTTCTTTATACAGAATAATGAAGTCCATAGAATTTACTTCTGAATGTCATGGAGGTACGAATTAAAGAGTTAATGAGAGGAAATGGTGGAATGACAAGCAAGACTCCCCAAAATCACCCTAGATATTTACTTCAGGTTGCCTGGAAGAATGCAGGCTCCAGGGGGAGAGGTCTCCTCCTTACCCTCTTGCATTCTTGTCCTTGAGTGTGGGCTGGACCTAGTATCTGGTTTCTAAACAAAAGAATGAGGCAAAAGTAACAAGATACCACTTCTGTGATTAGGTTATGAAAGACTTTGAATCCGGTCTTCCTAGCTCCCTTTCTCTCAGACAAGAGCTCTATCATGTGCTATCTTGTCTTCTCAGCTCATTTTCTGAAGCTAGCTTTCATGTTGGAGAGGCTAACATGGCAAGGAATAGAGGGCAGCCTCAAGCCAACTCATGCCTGGATTCCTGACCCACAAAAACTGTCAGATTATACACATATATCGTTTGAGATGTTAAGTTTTGGAGTAATCTGTTTTGAAGCAAGAGATAACCAATAAAACAAAAAATAAAGAAACCAAACCTGTTTCCATCAACCTGATTCCTACTCATGGCTACCCCAGATGTTACAAAGTAGAACTGTACTCCATAGGGTTTTATTGGATATAAATTTCACAGAAGTAGATAGCTAAGTCTTTCTTCCAGGCAGTACTGGGTAGATTCAAACGGCACACCTGTAAGTTAGTTGTTGTCGTGTGCCATCGAGTTGGTTAGTAGCTGAGGGCAAACTGCTCGTGCTACCTAGGGACTTGAGATGACTAGTACACCCACCTAACTTCCTGTGGACCCCTTAGTTTCCAAGTGCTCAGTAGCTGAAGCATCACCAGGGCTGAAAACTACGGACAGTAAGTTCAGGTAGCCTCGTAACCATATAAATCTGTTTGTACAAGGGATTTTCTCATTTGGCCCACATTTTAGGTCAAGTTGTTTCGAAACAGATCCTGAGCTGGGTCAAAGTTATCCTGTGCAAGTGATTTACTAAAGAAGAATTCCGTGGAGAGACATGAAAAGAGGAGGGAAAGCAGATGAGGGAAAGGGAAGAAGCCAGCAAAGATAGCGCATTAGGCTAAGTCTGAAAAAGAGTAACCTTAGCTTGATCCCAGCCTCCCTCAGTGGTGCAAATGGTTCAACATTGGACTAGTAGCTGAAAGACTGGCAGTTTGAATCCATCCAAGGGGACCTGGGAAGCCAGGCCTGGAGATCTGCCTCTGAAAGGTCACAGCCTTGAAAACCTCATGGAGCAGTTCAGCTCTGCACACATGGGGAGCCGCAAGTAGGAGTCGACTTGACGGCAACTGACGACAACAGCGTGACCCCACAGGAAAACTCTGGAGTGCGTGTTCCTCAGACTGCTTTGAGTTGGAATTGACTTGACTAGAACGGGTTTTTGTTTTGTTTGGTTTGGTTTTGGTTTTGGTTTAAGGCAATAAAGAGGTCCCTAGGTGGTGCTGTTTACTCTAGGCTACTAATTGAGAGGTTGGTGGTTCTAATCCACCCAGTATCTCCATGAAAGAGAACTGGTGATCTATTTCCATAAGATTAAACCGATTGCCAGCAAGTCGATCTTAACTCATAGCAACGCTACAGGGTAGCGTAGAACTGCCTTGTAAAGTTTCCAAGGCTGTAATCTTTACAGGAGCCGATGGCCAGGCCTTGTCTTCTGAAGAGTGGTTTGTGGGTTGGGACCGCTGACCTTTTAGTTAGCAGCCAAGCTCTTAACCACTGTACCACCAGGACTCCTTCCTATAAAATTAGCCCATTGCCATCTAGTCAATTCCAACTCATAGCAACCCTATAGGGCAGAGTAGAATTGCCCCATAGGGTTTTCAAGGAGCAGCTGGTGGATTCCAACTGCCGAACTTCTGGTTGGCAGCTGTACCTCTTTACCACTGCACCACCAGGGCTCCTGCACAAGATTACAGCCATTGAAAACCCTGTGGAGCACAGTTTTACTCTGAAACACTTGGCTTTCTATGAGTCAGAATCAGGCTACTAACCAAAATATTGGTAGTCTCATACCGATTTCACATGACAGAGCAGAGGAGCACTCTGCCACTAGATTCGAACCACCAACCTTTTGGTTAGCAGCCCTACTCTCGAGCACTTGAGCCACCAGGGCTCCTGAGTAAAGCAATTGAGCTGGGCTTACATAAACCCACAGTTGTTAACGATTGGCTAAGGGCAGCCTAAGGAGCTCTGGTGGCACAATGGTTAAGTGCTGAGATTCCATGGAACAGAAGACCTGGATCTGCTTCCTTAAGATTGTCATTGTGTACCATTGAGTCAGGTCTTTTCTCTCGTGGAATGGTTGGTGAGTTAGAACCATCAAAAAGACAGACCTTTCGGTTAGCAGCCAAGTGCTTAACCATTGTGCCACCAGGGCTCCTTCTCCTAAGATTACAGCCTAGGAGACCCTATTGGGCAGTTCTACTCTGTCATATAGGGCCATTTATGAGTCAGAATCGACTAGACAGCAAAGTTTTTGATTTATGAGTGGGAACAGACTTAAGGGCACACAACAATGGCAAAGGACAGCCTTGGGGGAGGGTGTGGCGTGATGTAAACTCCCAGGCACTTTTCTCTCTGTGTTTTTAGGGAAAAACAGCAATAGTAGCCCAAGAACTAGTACTGAAGTACTCAGGAATGGACTGTGGGAAGTGAGAGCGCACTGAAGCTAGCAAAGGAGTGCAAAGAAATGGTCAAATGCGCCTGAGGAGATCTGGACAGAGTACTAGTAGAGTCCATGACTATACCCTATAAAAATCCTACGAAGCACGGTACACTTTGCTCTGCCCTGGTACAGGTACACTTCTCCACAGGACACTGAGCAATGGGGGACTCTGTTTACCCACTGCTCTTCTCCCTGTGACTACCAACCTGCATAGGTAAAGCTTCTGGTGTTTTCTCAAAGCCTCAAAAACATGATAGGGGGTGGAGCCAAGATGGCGGACTAGGCAGATGCTACCTCGGATCCCTCTTACAACAAAGACACGGAAAAACAAGTGAATCGATCACATACGTAACAATCTACGAACCCCGAACAACAAACACAGATTTAGAGACGGAGAACAAACTAATACGGGAAAGCAATGATTGTTTCCAGAGCCTGGAGCCAGCGTACCAGTCAGGTACGGCACAAGCACAGAGAGCTGCTCCACCCCCCTGAACTAACCCCGGGAGGGGGACCGGCTGGTTCCACGGGCGGCGTGGGACGCAGCCGGTAGGAGAAGTCCCCGGGAGGCAGTGACTGGTCTTGGAGCAGGAAGAGCAACATCCCAGCCGGGGAACCGTCTCGCCGGGATTTGGACTGGACGCAGGTACGGCATAAACACGGAGAGCTGCTCCACCCCCCTGAACTAACCCCGGGAAGGGGCCCAGCCGGGTCGCGCGGGTGGCGTGGGACGCAGCCGATAGGAGAAGTCCCCGGGAGGCAGCGACTGGTATTGGAGCAGGGAGAACAGCATCCCAGCTGGGACACTTGGTCACGGCACAAGCACGGGGAGCTGCTCTACCCATCTGAACTAACCCCGGGAGGGGGCCCACCTGGTTCGCGGGGCCGGCACGGCCACGCGGCTGGAGGGACGAGAAGTCCCCGGGAGGCAGTGACTGATTTTGGAGTCAAGAGTGCACCGTCCCAGTAGGTGAGCCTTGACGCTGGGCGTGGGGCTGGAAGCAGAGGATCTGACCGTGACTCCAGCGGGCCAGACCCCCCCGGGGGCAATCTCCACACAGCCAGCACACATAGGTGACGCGCCCCATGGGAATCTCAGATATAATAGCCATTCCAAGCAAGACAAACAACTCTGGCTATATTCTGAGGTGCTACTCTCCTATCTCTCTGTTCCCTCCCCCACCCTCCCCAGGCGGCTTCATTAACATCCAAATAGCCTGAGCCAGAGTGAGAACTCTGATAGGGGTCTGACTGCATTTTTTTTTAAGCGGATTTTCTGGAAAAACTAGTTTCCCAGTGATGGCTCGGAGACAACAATCCATATCAAACCACTTAAAGAAGCAGACCATGACAGCTTCTACAACCCCCCAAACAAAAGAATCAAAATCTTTCCCAAATGAAGATACAATCCTGGAATTATCAGATACAGAATATAAAAAAAGTAATTTACAGAATGCTTAAAGATATCACAAATGAAATTAGGATAACTGCAGAAAAAGCCAAGGAACACACCGATGAAACTGTTGAAGAACTCAAAAAGATTATTCAAGAACATAGTGGAAAAATTAATAAGTTGCAAGAATCCATAGAGAGACAACATGTAGAAATCCAAAAGATTAACAATAAAATTAGAGAATTAGACAACGCAATAGGAAGTCAGAGGAGCAGACTCGAGCAATTAGAATGCAGACTGGGACATCTGGAGGACCAGGGAATCAACACCAACATAGCTGAAA
Organism: Loxodonta africana; assembly: GCF_030014295.1. Taxonomy (NCBI): domain Eukaryota; kingdom Metazoa; phylum Chordata; class Mammalia; order Proboscidea; family Elephantidae; genus Loxodonta; species Loxodonta africana. The sequence goes on from NC_087349.1 coordinate 39,708,877, forward strand.
AAAAATCAGATAAAAGAATTAAAAAAAATGAAGAAACCCTAAGAATTATGTGAGACTCTATCAAGAAGGATAACCTGCGGGTGATTGGAGTCCCAGAACAGGGAGGGGGAACAGAAAACACAGAGAAAATAGTTGAAGAACTCCTGACAGAAAACTTCCCTGACATCATGAAAGACGAAAGGATATCTATCCAAGACGCTCATCGAACCCCATTTAAGATTGATCCAAAAAGAAAAACACCAAGACATATTATCATCAAACTCACCAAAACCAAAGATAAACAGAAAATTTTAAAAGCAGCCAGGGAGAAAAGAAAGGTTTCCTTCAAGGGAGAATCAATACGAATAAGTTCAGACTACTCAGCAGAAACCATGCAGGCAAGAAGGGAATGGGACGACATATACAGAACACTGAAGGAGAAAAACTGCCAGCCAAGGATCATATATCCAGCAAAACTCTCTCTGAAATATGAAGGCGAAATTAAGATATTTACAGACAAACACAAGTTTAGAGAATTTGCAAAAACCAAACCAAAGCTACAAGAAATACTAAAGGATATCGTTTGGTCAGAGAACCAATAATATCAGATAGCAGCACAACACAAGGTCACAAAACAGAACGTCCTGATATGAACACAAATAGGGAAATCACAAAAACAAACAAATTAAGATTAACTAAAAAAAACAAAAACAAAAACACATAACAGGGAATCATGGAAGTCAATAGGTAAAAGATCACAATAATCAAAAAGAGGGACTAAATACAGGAGGCATTGAACTGCCATATGGAGAGTGATACAAGGCGATATAGAACAATACAAGTTAGGTTTTTACTTAGAAAAATAGGGGTAAATAATAAAGTAACCACAAAAAGGTATAACAACTCTATAACTCAAGATAAAAGCCAAGAAAAACGTAACGACTCAACTAACATAAAGTCAAACACTATGAAAATGAGGATCTCACAATTTACTAAGAAAAACGCCTCAGCACAAAAAAGTATGCGGAAAAATGAAATTGTCAACAACACACATAAAAAGGCATCAAAATGACAGCACTAAAAACTTATTTATCTATAATTACCCTGAATGTAAATGGACTAAATGCACCAATAAAGAGACAGAGAGTCACAGACTGCACAAAGAAACACGATCCATCTATATGCTGCCTACAAGAGACACACCTTAGACTTAGAGACACAAACAAACTAAAACTCAAAGGATGGAAAAAAGTATATCAAGCAAACAATAAGCAAAAAAGAAGAGGAGTAGCAAAATTAATTTCTGACAAAATAGACTTTAGACTTAAATCCACCACAAAGGATAAAGAAGGACACTATATAATGATAAAAGGGACAATTGATCAGGAAGACATAACCATATTAAATATTTATGCACCCAATGACGGGGCTGCCAGATACATAAATCAAATTTTAACAGAATTGAAAAGTGAGATAGATACCTCCACAATTATAGTAGGAGACTTCAACACACCACTTTCGGAGAAGGACAGGACATCTAGTAAGAAGCTCAATAGAGACACGGAAGATCTAATTACAACAATCAACCAACTTGACCTCATTGACTTATACAGAACTCTCCACCCAACTGCTGCAAAATATACTTTTTTTTCTAGTGCACATGGAACATTCTCTAGAATAGACCACATATTAGGTCATAAAACAAACCTTTGCAGAGTCCAAAACATCGAAATATTACAAAGCATCTTCTCAGACCACAAGGCAATAAAACTAGAGATCCGTAACAGAAAAACTAAGGAAAAGAAATCAAATACTTGGAAAATGAACAATACCCTCCTGAAAAAAGACTGGGTTATAGAAGACATCAAGGAGGGAATAAGGAAATTCATAGAAAGCAACGAGAATGAAAATACTTCCTATCAAAACCTCTGGGACACAGCAAAAGCAGTGCTCAGAGGCCAATTTATAAAGATAAATGCACACATACAAAATGAAGAAAGAGCCAAAATCAGAGAACTGTCCCTACAACTTGAACAAATAGAAAGTGAGCAACAAAAGAATCCATCAGGCACCAGAAGAAAACAAATAATAAAAATTAGAGCTGAACTAAATGAATTAGAGAACAGAAAAACAATTGAAAGAATTAACAAAGCCAAAAGCTGGTTCTTTGAAAAAATTAACAAAATTGATAAACCATTGGCTAGACTGACTAAAGAAATACAGGAAAGGAAACAAATAACCCGAATAAGAAACGAGAAGGACCACATCACAACAGAACCAAATGAAATTAAAAGAATCATTTCAGATTATTATGAAAAATTGTACTCTAACAAATTTGAAAACCTAGAAGAAATGGATGAATTCCTGGAAAAACACTACCTACCTAAACTAACACATTCAGAAGTAGAACAACTAAATAGACCCATAACAAAAAAAGAGATTGAAACGGTAATCAAAAAACTCCCAACCAAAAAAAGCCCTGGCCCGGACGGCTTCATTGCAGAGTTCTACCAAACTTTCAGAGAAGAGTTAACACCACTACTTCTAAAGGTATTCCAAAGCATAGAAAAAGACAGAATACTACCCAACTCATTCTATGAAGTCACCATCTCCCTGATACCAAAACCAGGTAAAGACATTACAAAAAAAGAAAATTATAGACCTATATCCCTCATGAACATTGATGCAAAAATCCTCAACAAAATTCTAGCCAATAGAATCCAACAACACATCAAAAAAATAATTCACCCTGATCAAGTGGGATTTATACCAGGTATGCAAGGCTGGTTTAATATCAGAAAAACCGTTAATGTAATCCATCACATAAATAAAACAAAAGACAAAAACCACATGATCTTATCAATTGATGCAGAAAAGGCATTTGACAAAGTCCAACACCCATTTATGATAAAAACTCTTACCAAAATAGGAATTGAAGGAAAATTCCTCAACATAATAAAGGGCATCTATGCAAAGCCAACAGCCAATATCACTCTAAATGGAGAGAACCTGAAAGCATTTCCCTTGAGGACGGGAACCAGACAAGGATGCCCTTTATCACCGCTCTTATTCAACATTGTGCTAGAAGTCCTAGCCAGGGCAATTAGGCTAGACAAAGAAATAAAAGGTATCCGGATTGGCAAGGAAGAAGTAAAGTTATCACTATTTGCAGATGACATGATTATATACACAGAAAACCCTAAGAAATCCTCCAGAAAACTACTGAAACTAATAGAAGAGTTTGGCAGAGTCTCAGGTTATAAAATAAACATACAAAAATCACTTGGATTCCTCTACATCAACAAAAAGAACACCGAAGAGGAAATAACCAAATCAATACCGTTCACAGTAGCCCCCAAGAAGATAAGATACTTAGGAATAAATCTTACCAAGGATGTAAAAGACCTATACAAAGAAAACTACAAAGCTCTACTACAAGAAATTCAAAACGACATACTTAAGTGGAAAAACATACCTTACTCATGGATAGGAAGACTTAACATAGTAAAAATGTCTATTCTACCAAAAGCCATCTATACATTTAACGCACTTCCGATCCAAATTCCAATGTCATATTTTAAGGGGATAGAGAAACAAATCACCAATTTCATATGGAAGGGAAAGAAGCCCCGGATAAGCAAAGCACTACTGAAAAAGAAGAAGAAAGTGGGAGGCCTCACTTTACCTGACTTCAGAACCTATTATACAGCCACAGTAGTCAAAACAGCCTGGTACTGGTACAACAACAGGCACATAGACCAATGGAACAGAATTGAGAACCCAGACATAGATCCATCCACGTATGAGCAGCTGATATTTGACAAAGGACCAGAGTCAATTAATTGGGGAAAAGATAGCCTTTTTAACAAATGGTGCTGGCATAACTGGATATCCATTTGCAAAAAAATGAAACAGGACCCATACCTTACACCATGCACAAAAACTAACTCCAAGTGGATCAAAGACCTAAACATAAAGACTAAAACGATAAAGATCATGGAAGAAAAAATTGGGACAACCCTAGGAGCCCTAATACAAGGTATAAACAGAGTACAAAACATTACCAAAAATGATGAAGAGAAACCAGATAACTGGGAGCTCCTAAAAATCAAACACCTATGTTCATCTAAAGACTTCTCCAAAAGAGTAAAAAGACCACCTACAGATTGGGAAAGAATTTTCAGCTATGACATCTCTGACCAGCGCCTGATCTCTAAAATCTACATGGTTCTGTCAAAACTCAACCACAAAAAGACAAACAACCCAATCAAGAAGTGGGCAAAGGATATGAACACACATTTCACCAAAGAAGATATTCAGGCAGCCAACAGATACATGAGAAAATGCTCTCGATCATTAGCCATTAGAGAAATGCAAATTAAAACTACGACGAGATTCCATCTCACACCAGCAAGGCTGGCATTAATCCAAAAAACACAAAATAATAAATGTTGGAGAGGCTGTGGAGAGATTGGAACTCTCATACACTGCTGGTGGGAATGTAAAATGGTACAACCACTTTGGAAATCTATCTGGCGTTATCTTAAACAGTTAGAAATACAACTACCATACAACCCAGAAATCCCACTCCTAGGAATATACCCTACAGATACAAGAGCCTTCACACAAACAGATATATGCACACCCATGTTTATTGCATCTCTGTTTACAATAGCAAAAAGTTGGAAGCAACCAAGGTGTCCATCAACGGATGAATGGGTAAATAAATTGTGGTATATTCACACAATGGAATACTACGCATCGATAAAGAACAGTGACGAATCTCTGAAACATTTCATAACATGGAGGAACCTGGAAGGCATTATGCTGAGCGAAATTAGTCAGAGGCAAAAGGACAAATACTGTATAAGACCACTATTATAAGATCTTGAGAAATAGTAAACCTGAGAAGAACACATACTTTTGTGGTTACGAGGGGGGGAGGGCGGGAGGGTGGGAGAGGGTTTTTTTATTGATTAATCCGTAGATAAGAACTGCTTTAGGTGAAGGGAAAGACAACACTCAATCAAGAAAGGAGAGACTGAAAGGGCTGACTCAAGAGGGGGAGAGCAAGTGGGAGTAGGGAGTGAGATGTATGTAAACTTATATGTGACAGACTGATTGGATTTGTAAACGTTCACTTGAAGCTTAATAAAAGTTATTAAAAAAAAAAAAACCTATGAAGCACAGTTCTACTCTGACACCCACAGGGTGGCCATGAGTTGAAACTGACTTGACAGCAACAACAAAAAAAACATGATAGAAACTTTACGCAATTCTTTGAATAGTGAAATTCTTTCTTTAACCTACAAATGCAGTGTGCAGTGAAAAAAAAAAATGGAAGAGTCGATGGGACTGTAGGTGACAAGGTTAAAATTTAAAAAAAAAATTTTTTTAGTCTTGGATTTATAGCAATTAGAACTATCCAATGGTGATATTCATAGTGACTCTTGTGTGTCAGAGTAGAATTGTGCTCCGTATGGTTTTTAATGGCTGATTTTTCAGAAGCAGACCCCCAGATGTTTCTTTCAAGGGGCCTTTGTGTGGACTAGAACCTCTAACCTTTCGGTAAGCAGCAGGGTGCATTAGCCATTTGTACCTCCCAGAGTTGAGTTGATCTGATGGCAAGTAGTTAATGGTGATATTAAAAAGGGCAAAATATCAATTTATGCTGCAGGAAGATCATGGGGATGGTGCAGGACACCGAGCGGCATTTTGTTTTGCTGTGTTTGGGGTTGTCATGAGTCAGAAGCCAGCTCAACAGCAGCTGACGAGAACAACAAGAAGCCAGGATTGGGAAGGGCTCAACCTCCTCTGTGTGATTAAATCCCTCTGTATGAGAGCTGCCTGGGTAGCATTTTGGGAGCAGCAGGCTCCAGAGCACAAGTGTCAAACAGTGGGGTCCACCAAACTGTGCCTCTGTAATTTTGAGCGTTCTAGATTTCTTTACACAAAATTAGAATCTGGATATACTATTTAGTCCTTCCCTTAAAATTATTATATTCATGGCAATTTAAAAAAAATACATGTTATTATCGTTGTTATTTCAAACAGCGTGTTTGGTTTCTAGTCAGTGTGTCTTTCTTAAAGGAATTCAGCAACTATAAATTTCTCCGATGGTACAGAAACACTATGTAAACAGAGTTGCACACGTTCCCTGTCTGCCTATCCAGGCTATCTTTTCATTGTCCCACAGAGCTCAGTTCCTGTAAGATTCTTGGATATCAAAGACTGGGCTCCTTCCCGCTCTTTAGTCTCAACATGTAAAATGTAAAAAATGAAAAACATCCAAAGTTAGTGGAATGAAACAGCGAAGGAACCAAAAGAGCAGAGTCAGATGAGGACACTCTAGAGAGTGATGTCTTTTACGTGTTTGCCTTCACCTGGTGCAAACCTGTGGGCTGATTCTGACACACAATAGAATCACAGCTGTTGTCAAGCTTCTGTCAGTCTCTGCCTGTCCATCTGTCAAAAGAAGTCACTTCTGAGTGTTGAAAATGCCGGCATAATCTGGGCCAGACAACTGATGTCACTGAGGAGAAGACAGTCAAAATGCTTCAAAGTTCAAAACTGACAGTTATCCACCGCTTACTTGCTGGCTATGAAGGAAAAACCTTTAATACACCTTTGCCGGATTAAAGGTGGGGCATAAAAGGAGGTATAATTTCTGATGGAGAATTAACCCCCGGGGAACAAAATTATCAGGGGCTTTCCCAGAAAAAACAGTCAACGAAGTGAGCCTTTAGAACTGTTGACCTTCCAGTTAGACATTTAAAGCCTAAGGAATGGACTGACAGATAATTTTAACTCACTACCTTTTGATACTTTGACAAAATTTAAGTAATTTTCTTTTCTTTTCCTTCCTATAGCATTCTACTTAAGAAAAAGATTATGCATTTCAGTTTCACATACTCTCAGGAAAAAAAAAAAAAAAAACTTTGGGAGCATCCCCTGGCATCCCTGGCGGTTCAAGAGTGATGAGGATGGGAAGGAGAAGGGGAAGAGGAAGAGCATTTTGGTGTAGTCATAACAGCAATGTTTACGTTCTGAATAATTCTACTGTAAGCATTTCTGGGATGCCCAAAGCAGACCTTAAAACATTTTAATAAGGCACCTGTGAGAATTTTCTTTCCTTTCCTTCCTTTCCCTTCCCTTCATTCCCTTCCCCTCTCCTTCCCATTCTGCTACTTTCTCCCTTCCTACCCTTCTCTCCCTCCTCTCCCCTCCCTCTCCCCTTCCCTCTCTCTGCTTTGCCCTCCCTTCCCACCCATCCCCTATTTCTCCCTCCTCTCCCCTGCCCCTCTCACTCTCCTCTCCCCTTCCTTCCTCTCCCTCCCTTTATCTTCTCCCTCTCCTTCCCTCCTCTCCTTCCCCCTTTCTCCTTCCCTTCTCCTCCCTTCCTTCCTCTCCCCACTTTCTCCCTCCCACTGTCCTCCCTCCCTCTCCTTCCCTTTTCTTCTCTCTCTCCCCTCTGTTAATCTTCTCCATCTCCTTTCCTGCCCTACCTCTGCCCCCTCCACTCTCTTTCCCCCTCCCTCCACCGTCTCCCCTCTTTTTTATTCCTTTTCTTTTATGTAATCTCAGATTTAAAGACCCTCAGGTATTTCTGAGGAGGAAGATTTTTCGGAAAAGGCCAATATGCACTGATTTTTGGTAGACCTTCTCCCAGAGATTCTTGTGCTGAGACAATGAATCCAATGAGGACTAGCTTACTGCCATCGCAGGCACTTCACTTCCTGGTTATCAGCATTTTCCCGCAGGCTTGACCTCTGTTTTCCCTAAGCTTTCTGGAAAAGGTTTTGCTCATTATTTTGAAGCACCTGGTCAATAGTTAGCTTACTTTTAATCATTAGCCTGCCATCAGATTGTCCCAAATCTTTGGAACACACAACTGATGTTTCTGATGTTTTGAATATTAATACTGGCTCAATAACATGTCATGTATTACTTATAGCCACATTTGAAACTTATTTTTGATGGGTACAATACTTTCTGTGTCTTCGGTTTTGGTTTTTTTGATTTTTTGCTGTCTTATTTCATAATTATGTTCTTCAGATTGTCTGGAGTCTTTGGACTGACTGATGCACCAAATTGAAAGAATAGATTAGTAAATAGAATGAGAAGGGTTATTTTAGTGTCACTGCAATGATATACCTTGGGGAAACAACTACTGATTTCATCTACAACTAATTTCCTAAAAGACCAAGAGAGAATGAACGTTAGCACAGTTCTGGGTTGTTTGCAGAATTTGTGTGTGTCATCTGTGGGCAACTCTGCAGCTCTAGGATTGATTGTTCTCTCAAGGAAACATCCATCAGTGAGAACAACCATACAATTGCCCAAGGAGAACTGTATCCTATAATTATTTCTCTTACTATATCTCTTACTATACTGCTTAGAAAATGGTCCCAAAATAATATCCCAAACTATTCAAGCCAAAAACAGATGTCATCAGCATTATATAACTGAAGAATTTTCACTGCAATAAAGAAAACAAACTAATCATTTGGCTTCGAATTTTATACTATCCACTATATGAGACGTGTTAATATTCTACATACAGGGTATTTTTCATACTTTATTATCCTTATTTTAGTTGGAAACAAATCCTATATTGTTGTCTCGAAAGGAAAACTTAAACATACTTTTATAATCTTATTTTTCACTTAATAAAATAATTTGGTTATCCTTGTAAACAAAATTCTGATAAAATTCCACATTTTTCTTACATTGACAGGCTGTGAAAATTTTGTCTTTTCTATATCACTTGCTTTTTTCTGTTTTATTGACAATAATTAAGTTCTAATATTTTTCAACCTGGAAATGTTTATGTTAGCTTTAATCTTTAGCCCTCATATGAGTAAATTAGCATTCTATCAACATGCCAATGGCTGCTCTATTACCTTATAGTTTTAAGATTTCTTAATATTACATATTAAATAAATTTTATAAACATACAGAGGGAAGAGTCAGCTTTGCACGGCTGAAGTCATTTATGGATGGCTTCATGCAGAGTCACCTGAGCTGGATGTGAAATATAAGCACCTGTCCGGTAATGAGTGAGGGTTAGAATATATTTCAGGTAGAGGAGCTGGTGGGTGCAAAGACATGGCACATTCCAGATGACCACTTAGTAGGCCATTACAGAGAGAATCTGAGGATTTGATGGTGTCCTGAACCACTTTGACCAATAAAGGACGCTTAGCTCATTGAATCTGATTTATCTCTAAGAAAATCGCACTTTGTTGGTTATGAAATACATCACAGCAACATATAAGAATATGTCCCTGTTAATACAGTTTGGAGATGATGATGGTAAACAATATGATTAGGAAAATTATTTTAATCATGATACAAGAGGAAATAATTCTCACTTGTTTCTATGGCAAAGTTTATTGTACTAAAATGAATCATCTGAAGTGTTCTAAAATCGTAGATTCTGCATACAATACCATAGCTAGTGAATTAAACTTTGGGGGCATAAGAAGGTACATTGTTAATAAACACTCTGGTAAATTTTGGTCAAGCGATCCTTGGATCACACTTTTGAAAACACTAGTCTATCTAAGAACAATTTAAAACAAAAAACAAAACAAAAACACAGAAGCAACAAACTGTTGTTTATATGCCAAGACCTAGTTCAACATCATCTTCTCCATAAAGCTTTCTGAGACAGCTCTAGCAAAAGTGATTACTCAACTCGCTGTTCTACTCCCACATCTCTCTATTCATTTATAAATTATTTCTTTAATTATACTGTATTATAATTACCCATTTACTTGCATATCTGCCCAACTATACAGTTCCTTAAAAACACGCTATCTTTGTAAATCTAGTCCCTAGACAAATGCCTAACACATAAAAAAAAAAATTTTTTCTTTTTTTTTTAACACATAGCACACAATAAATGTTTGTCAAATTGTCAAAGACTATGCGTTCTAATCCCCACACATCTCTCAGTTTGCCGTACTGTGGTGACTTGCATGTTACTGTAGCACCAGTAGGGTCACCATGGTGGACAGTTTTCAGCAGAGCTTCCAAACTAAGATAGACTAGGAAAAAGGACCTGGAATTTACTTCTGAAAAAATTGTCCAGTGAAAACCTTATAAATAGCAGTGGAACATTGTCTGGTATAGTGCCAGAAGATGAGCCCCTCTGGATGAAAGGCATTCAAAATACAATTGGAGAAGAGCTGCCTCCTCAAAGTGGAGTTGATTTTAATGACATGAATGGAAACAAGCTTTTGGGACCCTCATTTGCTTATGTGGCAAGACTCAAAATGAGAAGATACAGCTCCAGACATCCATTAATAATTGGAACTCAGAATGTACGAAGTGTGAATCTAGAAATATTGGAAGAAAGAAAACGGTCACTTAAAAGACAGGAAAAAAAGAAAAGGCCAAAATGGGTGTCAGAAGAGACTGTGAAACTTGCTCTTGAACGTAGAATATCTAAAGGGAAAGGAAGAAATAATGAAGTAAAAGAGCTGAACAGAAGATTTCAAGGGGCAGGTTGAGAAAACAAAGTATTATAATGAAATGTGGAAAGGCCTGGAGTTAGAAAGCCAAAGTGAAAGAGCACACTTATCATTTCTCAAGCTGAAAGAACTGAAGAAAACATTCAAGACTTGAGTTGCAATATTGAAAGATTCCATGGGGAAAATACTGAATGACACAGGAAGCATCAAAAGAATATGGAAGGAGCACACAGAGTTGCCATACCAAAAAACATCAGTAGGTGTTTAACCATGTCAAGACTTATCCTATTAACAGGGACCAATGGTACTAAAGGAAGAAGTCCAACCTGCACTGAAGGCATTGGTGAAAAACAAGGCTCCACGAACTGACAGAATACCAACTGAGATGTTTCAACAAACAGATGCAATGCTGGAGGTGCTCACTTCTCTATGTCAAGAAATTTGGAAGACAGCTACCTGGCCAACCAATGGGAAGACTTCCATATTTGTGCCCTTTCCAAAGAAAGGTGATCCAACAGAACGTGGAAATTGTTGAAAAAATCATTCGTATCACACACATGTAAAATTTTGCTGAAGTTCATTCAAAAGTGGTTGCAGCAGTACATCAACAAGGAACTGCCAGAAATTCAAGCTGGATTCAGAAGAGGATGTGGAACAAAGGATACCATTGCTGATGTCAGATGGATATTGGCTGAAAACAGAGAATACCAGAAATATGTTTACCTGTGTTTTACTGACTGTGCAAAGGCATTCAGCTGGGCGGATTGTAATAACTATGGATATCATCTCAAAGAATGGGAAACACAGAACACTTAATTGTCCTCATAAGGAACCTGTACATTGACCAAGAGGCCGTTGTTCAAACAGAAAAGGGGTTACTGCCTAGTTTAGTGTAAAGGAAAGATATGAGCCTGGGTTGTATCTTTTCACGATATTTATTCAATCTGTATGCAGAGCAAATAATCTGAGACACTGAACATACGAAGAAAAACGTGGCACTAGGATAGGAGCAAGACCCATTAACAACCTGTGATATGCATATGACGCAACTTGCTTGCCGACAGTGAAAAGGACCTGAAGTACTTACTGATGAAGATCAAAGACTACAGCCTTCAGTATGGATTACACCTCAACATAAAAAGAACAAAAATTTTCACAACTGAACCAGTAAGCAACACCAAGACAAATGGAGAAAAGACTGAAGTTGTCAATGATTTCATTTTACTTAGACCCACAATCAACATCCATGGAAGCAGCAGTCAAGAAATCAAGAGACACATTGCATTGAGCAAATCTGCTGCAAAGGACCTCTTTAAAATGTTGAAAAGCAAAGATGTTACTTTGAGAACTAAGGTGTGCCTGACCCCGAGCCATGGTATTTTCAATTACCTCATGTGTTTATGAAACCTGGACAATGACTAAGGAAGACCAAAGAAGAATTGATGCCTTTGAATTACAGTGTAGTGAAGAATATTGAATATACGGACTGTCAGAAAAATGAACAAATCTGTCTTGGAAGAAGTGCAGACAGCATGCTCCTTAGATGTGAGGATGGCGAGACTTTGTCTCTCAAATTTTGACATGTTATCAAGAGGGACCAGTCCCTGGAGAGGGACACCATGGTTGGTAAAGTAGAGGGTTAGTGAAATAGAGGAAGTCCCTTAATGAGATGGATTGACACAGTGGCTGTAACAGTCAAAAAGGGTTCAGAATCAAATTTTAGCTGTTTTTAGCAAATTGAATGTAGATATCAGGGCATCTATCAGCTTTGCAAAATTACCTCCTTGAATCGTCATCAATATAATTATGTGTTAAACGAATGAATGAATATCTCTTTTTAGATAAAAAATTTGCTGAATTTCTCGTGGATATTTCCCAAGAAAGTATGAAAAAATGCAAATGAAAATATTTAAAATACGATACGGGGTTCGGCTACACCCCCCCCCAAAAAAGGGCACATAAATTTCCAAAGTAAAATATAAATCTATAAAGTGGATAAATAATTATTTACTAGCTAAATAATCTTTTGATTACATGAAGATTTTTATGTATCTAGTTTGCTTAAAAGGAGCCCTGGCTTCTCAGTGGTTAAAGCACTGGGCTGCTATCCCAAAGGTCAGCAGTTTGAACCCACCAGCCGCTGGGGGAGAAAGATGTGGCAGTCTTCTCCCATACAGATTTACAGCCTTGGAAACCCTACAAGGAAGTTCCATTCTGTCCTGTAGGGTTGCTATGAGTCGGAATCAATTTGACAGAATCGGGTTTGGCTTTTTTTTTTTTTTTTTTTTCGGGATGGGGATTATTTTGCTTAATGGCAGATACGTTGCTACAAAAAAGGAGTGGACTGATCTGAGCGCTGATAACAGGGTGGCCATAGCGTGGTTTTACTAGATCAGGGGTAGTTTAGGGATAAGGAAGGTTCAGAAGCTAAAATATAAAACAATTAAGCCAAAGAGGATTTAAAAATGTTTAATAATAAGCTATTTTATAAATGTTGGCAATACGAAGACTAACAAGGAAAATTAAAAAAATCAGTTTTAATGTGTAATAGTCCTAAAATGATTGTGATTTTTCCTTGAATATAAAGTAATCTTTTTAATAACCAACATTAACACACAAATAAAAACTTCCAAAATCAAGCTTCCTAAGAGCTAACGATGACCCTCATTTCCCAGGTGATTTGTTATATCTCTGTGCACTTGTGAAGTCAACTATTACTCTAGGTATAAGAAAAGAAATACATGTCTGGAACAGACTGAAAACAGAAAGAGAAAAGAATATAAATCTGATTTTCACCCTTGTTAGTGGGAAGGTACTGGTTTTAGAATATAACTACTGTAGTTGCTTCAGTAGAAACAAATAAAAAAAGCTCCCCCAAAATACACCAATCAATACAAATACAGTGTGTAACAGGCAAGCCACGGAGAATCAGGTTCTGTTATGGGTACAGAAAGAAAACGTACGATGGATAGACAAGAAGTAAAGGTTTGAGTATAAGACATGAAGTTATTTTCATCCTTTTTTTTTTTTCTGCTATGGTGAAGTGTGAAAATTTTCAGAATTCTATCATAAGAGGAAAGATAAAAAAATGGATTTAAACAAGTTTTGCAATAAGTTTTCTCTCCTTCCAAATCTTGTTTTTCATCTGTATTAATGTGCCTATCTTTATTTTCTTTACAGCTACTTATGATAATTAATTTGGATATTAATAAAACCAGCTTTCAAAAGGTCTTTTCTCAGATTCTATTAAATAGGAGTTATTACTTAGTCTGTTTAATTATTAATATAAATGCATGTGCAGGGAATTCTTATAAGCCAAGACTAAACACAGGAAAGCTTCCATTTGTGTAAGCACACACATGTGTACACCCATACAGATGTGCACACACGTGCACAAACAATGCATAAGTAGAAAGAGGCACAATTGTTTATGTTGTAAAATTTATGTTGTAAAATTTCCTTTGACAACAGGGCTCCTTTAAAATTTCTAGCTTCTCTTACACATTAAAATATACTATTAGCAATTCTATTTGTCCTTTTGCTATTACCCATTCCTTTGGTACCTTAGAGGGGTATGATGTATTTTCCTTGATATTCATTTCAAAATTTTTCTAATTTTCTGTTTCCTTTTATCTTTAACCCATTTTTTTAAATTATTATTATTTAGAAGCATACTATTTAAACCAGGTCTTCAAACTGGTTTGTTCTGGTTCAAACCTCTGCTGAGAATTTACATTTCCACCCCAGATATACTGAATCATAATTTGCATTTTAACAAGCTCTCTGGAGATCTTGTTATTCTGATTCAGTGTATCTGGGGTGGAGATGCAAATTCTCAGGAGGGGTTTGAAGTGGAATGAACTGATTCAAAGCCCTGGTTTAAACTCCAGATCCTTGAGATTTTCCTAGGTGCCTTACTGTCATTGATTTCTAGTTTAATTCCTTCATCATCAGACAATAGACTCTGTAGGATTTCAGTCTTTTAAAATTTACTGAGACTTGTTTTAATGTTAAGCATGTGTTCTCCCTTGCTGAATATGCCATATGCACTTGTAAAGAATGTATACTCTGTAGTTGTTGGGTGGGGCTCTATAAATATCATTTAGGCCAAGGTTGTTAATATTGTGCAGAACTTGTATATCGCTACCAATTTTTTGTCTAGTTGTTCTACCATCCCGAGAGAAGGATGTTAAAATCTCTTTCCATGATTATGGAATTTTCTGTGTCGTTTTTTAACTCTGTCAATTTTTGCTTCACATATAATGAAGCTTTGTTATAAGGTAATACACATATATAATTGCTATGACCTCTGGATGAAGCATGCATTTTATTATTATTATGAAACCACCTACTTTTTCTTTATAACAATTTTGGCTTGAAGCTTATTTTATTTGACATTAATACAGCCACTCCAGCCTTCAAATGCTTATTTATTGCATGATATATCTGTGTCTGCCTATTTATTTCCCCTCTATCTATGTCTTCATATTTAAAGTATCCCTTTTGACGGCACAGGATTTTGTTTTGTTTTTCTTAAAAAAAAGAAAAAAAAAGTCTGTTGCCGTCAAGTCGATTGCAACTGATAGCGACCCTATAGAACACAGTAGAACTGCCCCACATGGTTTCCAAGGATCGGCTGGTAGATTCAAACTACCTACGTTTTTGTTGGCAGCTGAGCTCTCAGCCACTGTGCCACCAGGGATCCCACCATATAGTTAGGTCTTTCCTTTTTAGCTAATTGTTTAATCTCTGTTTTTTAATTTAAATTTTCATTGATTTTTAATGAAACTATTGCTGTTTTGATTTATCCTACTGTTTCATTATTTGCTTTTCTGCTTCTCCCTGCTGCCCTTTGACCCTCTGTTCCTGCTTTCCTTATTTCTCTTGTATTAGTTAAATATTTTTAGTATTCCAATTTAATTTATCAATTGCCTCATGAGCTGCACAACATTTGACAGTCTACATAATATCATACTTTTTCCTTTTAAATGTAGAAACTTTGCCACAACATATATCTCTTCCCATCCCCACCGTCCATCCTTTATATTATAGTTGTCATGCAGACTACGTTTATATACAATGAAAATTTTGATGTTATAATATTTGCTTCAAATACCTGTATTAATTTTATATGATTTAAAAGGAAACGTGTTCTTTTATATTTTTAGATATTTATCGTTTGGGATATTCATCATTCCTGATGATCCAAGTTGTATTCTGTTATCATTTCCTTCAACCTGAAGAGCTTTCTTTTGCATATTCCACAGAACAAATCTAGTGTCAACAGATTCTCTTAATTTTGGTTTTAGTCTAATAAAACAAGACAAAATAAAATGAAAAACTTTCTTGTGCCTTCATTGCTAAATAACTAGAAAATAGAACTCTGTATTGATCCCTTTTTTTTTTTCCTTTCATCATTGTGCAGATGTTATTGAACTAGTTCTGGCGTTCATGTTTTCTGATGAGAAATTCACAATCGTTCAATTGTTTTCTTATATACAATGTGTAATTTTTTAATTTCAATATTTTCTTCTTTATTTTTGGTTTCCAGCAGTTTAAGTGTGATATGTCTAGGCATGCTTCCATTTTGTGTGTTATAGTGAAAACAGCACTGGAACTGGGAATTTGAAGACCTGGGTTTGTATACTAGACTGGCCATTTATTTGCTGTGTAACTTTGGGCAGGTCAGTTCTTGGAGCCCATTTCCTCGGATGTAAAATGAGAACAATAATACCTACTTCATGTGGATATGAGATGGTCTATTAGAATAGTACATATGAAAGTACTTTTTAAGCTGAGGTATAGTTTATATATTAGTTGAAGAGGAAATTGAGGCTCAGAGGGGCTAGATAATGACCTGTTGACTGCGTGATAGAAGTTGGATTGATCACCCCAGCTCTCTCTGGCTCCAAAATCCATGTTGTTTTTGTTGTTTCTGCTATGCAATATCGCTTCTCTTTTACTATGATCATTCTCTCCAGCCATCCCTTCCAAGTACATCTTGTATGCACACTATGGCCCAATTACCAAATAGAGCAACAAGGACAAAATGATACATCATCATACCTGCTCTTGAGAAGTTTGAAGTGTCATTCTCTTCTTCAATGTGTTGACTCTCCTTCACTTTCTCCCTGCCTTGGGTTGTTCTCAGGACGTTCAGGTAGTTGAGTTTATGTTCGCTCATAGTTTTTTAAATTGTTACCTGCAAGAAGATTTGTCTGATACAAGTTAATGTGCATTATCAGAAGCAGAACTTCTGTCCAGGTTTTATAATTTTGCTACCTAGCTACTTCTACTAGGGCGGTTTTACTCTGTCCTATAGGGCTGCTATAAGTCAGAATCAACTTGACAGAGATGTTTTTTTTCTTTTTTTGGTATAGACAACATACATGAATAAAGCAAAAGGTTATTAAAAAGATAGGAGAAAAAAAAAAGACCTAAAGGATGTCAGAAGAGACTGAAACTTGCTCTTGAAAGTCCAGTAGCTAAACCAAAAGGAAAAAATGATGAAGTAAAAGAGCTGAACAGAAGATTTCAAACAGTGGCACAAGAAGACAAAGCATTATGATGACATGTGCACAGACCTGGGGATAGAAAACCAAAAGGGAAGAACACCCTCAGAATTTCTCAATCTGAAAGAACTGAAGAAAAAATTTAAGTCTCGAGTTGCAATAGTGAAGGACTCTATGTGGGAAATACTAAATGACACATGAAGCATCAAAAGAAGATGGAAGGAATACACAGAGTCACTATACCAAAAAGAATTGGTCAATAATCAACCATTTCATGAGGTAGCATATGATCAGGAACCTATGGTACTGAAGGAAGAAGTCCAAGCTGCACTGAAGGCATTGGCAAAAAAAAAAAAAAAAAAAAAAGGCTCTGGGAATTGACAGAATACCAATTGAGATGTTTCAGCAAACGGATGCAGCACTGGAAGTGCTCACTTGTCTATGCCAAGAAATTTGGAAGACAGCTACATGGCCAACTGACTGGAAGAGATCCATATTTATGCTTATTCCCAAGAAAGGTGATCCAACCAAATGCAGAGATTATCAAAGAATATCATTAATATAACATGCAAGCAAAATTTTGCTGAAGATCATTCAAAAGAGGCTACAGCAGTATAACAACAGGGAGCTGCCAGAAATTCAAGACAGATTCAGAGGAGGATGTGGAACAAGGGATATCATTGCTGATGTCAGATGGATTCTGGCTGAAAACGCAGAATACCAGAAAGATGTTTACCAGTCTTTTATTGACTATGCTAAGGCATTCAACTGTGTGGATCTTAACAAATTATGGATAAGGTTGCAAAGAATGGAAATTCCAGAACACTTAATTGTGCTCATGAGAAACCTGTACATAGATCAGGAGGCAGTTGTTCAAACAGAACAAGGGTATGCTACAAAGGTATAATCAGGGTTATATCCTTTCACCATACCTATTCAATCTGTATGCTAAGCAAATAATTCGAGAAACTTGACTGTATGAAGAACAGGACATCAGGATTGGAGGAACACTCGTTAACAACCTGCATTATGCA
Organism: Loxodonta africana; assembly: GCF_030014295.1. NCBI lineage: Eukaryota > Metazoa > Chordata > Mammalia > Proboscidea > Elephantidae > Loxodonta > Loxodonta africana. Next base: position 39,726,880 of record NC_087349.1, read on the forward strand.
GATAATACAACTTTGCTTGCTGAAAGTGAAGAGGACTTGAAGCACTTACTAATGAAGATAAAAGATCACAGGTTCAGTATGGATTACACCTCAACATAAAGAAAAAAAAATCCTCACAGCTGGACCAACTAGCAGCATTATGATAAATGAAGAAAAGATTGAGGTTGTCAAGGATTTCATTTTACTTGGATCCACAATCAACATCAGTAGAATCAGCAGTCGAGAAATCAAAAGATGCATTCCATTGGGCAAATAGGCTGCAAGAGATCTCTTTAAACTGCTAAAAAGCAAGGATGTCACCTTGAGGTCTAAGGTGTGCCTGACCCAAGCCATGGTGTTTTCTGTGACTTCATATGCATGTGAAAGCTGGACAATGAATAAGGAAGACCAAAGAAGAATTGACGCCTTTGAATTGTGGTGTTGGCAAAGAATATTGAACATACTATGGACTGCCAAAAGAACCAACAAATCTGTCTTGGAAGAAGTACAACTAGAATGCTCCTTGGAAGCAAGAATGATGGGATTGCGTCTCACATACTTGGACACGTCAGGAGAGGTCAGTTGCTGGAGAAGAACATCAAGCTTGGTAAAGTAGAGGATCAGTAAAGGAGAGGAAGACCCTCAATGAGATGGATTGACACAGTGGCTATAACAATGGGCTCAAGCATAGCAGCAATTGTGAGAATGGTGCAAGACGGGGCAGTGTTTCATTCTGTTGTTCATGGGGCCACTATGAGTCAGAACCGACTCGATGGCACCTAACTATATATATGTATATATATATACTTCACTGGTTTTGCTCCTCTGGAGAACCCAGCCTAAGACAGGCATATAGAGTGAGAAATATAGGGAACAATGATATTTAATAGGTAGATCGAGGAAGGAGAACAGAAGACAGAAAACATGTGTAATCCTTGGGTAGTATGACCTTCCCTCTCATCTTACATGCATTACATTTATTTCACCTTTACAAATAGACCTATGGATAGCATAAATTGACGTACTCAATGACATTTAAATCTCAATAATTTTATTTGTAACTAAATATCTCAACAAAAGGAATAATTATTAATGTCTTGGTTTAATCAATGGAGAGAGAACAACACTCACAGAGATTCATGCTGTGTATTTCCAGACTAAAAAGAAAGTGAGCAGCTGCCAACATAATATGATATTTTCTCAAAGGTTTCCATGCTCACAATATCTTCTTTCCAAGGACTTACCTGAAATATTTCTATTAGAGTAATTCATTTAGGCTAAGTAATTATTTTCAAGAGGCTCTTATGTAATGCAAATGTCTAACATTTTTGCATGTAAGTTATGCTGAATGATTTTGTGTTAGTTAACAGAGAATGTTGAAAATAAAATCCTTAGGGAATGTGGCATATGACAGACATTTTTAGAGGAGAGTTTGGGAAAAACAGATCATTGTTCTGATGTTCTTCATGGAGGGAAATAAGGTCTACAGTACACCAATTCCTCATTCTAGACTATCTTATTATACGACATTTCACATTTACAACAATAGTAAAAATCTACTATCTGGCTATTTTGTGCATTTACAAAAAGCTGAGACAAGAAGGGGAGGAAGATGAGGAGGGAGAGGTTTGTAAGAAGGAATGAGGCCATGTGGGACACCAGTGGTTCATATTACCCAGATCAGGTGGAAGAGCTAGGCCAGGCCTGCAAGGATCATGGGGTGGGCAGGTAGTGTGCAGGAGATGGGGGCAGCTGGGCTGTGTTGAGGTGGTGGAAGTCAGGGCTGAAGGCTTGGGTAGGGGGCTTGGAAGTCTCATCTTTCAAAGAGGCCTCTCTGCCACTTCTGCAGCCTCTGCTAGGCCAGGTGGCTGAGCCTCACCTACCCAAAGGCCCTTGAGCTGTCCACTGCAAAGGCCCAGCTCCAGGGCTGGCAGAGCAAGAGGTGAGGTGTGCGGGTCTGTGTGGAGGCCTGGAGCATGGCCAGGTTATGGTAGGCCTCTGGTGCTCCACAGGTGGCAGGAAACCCCCAACCACCACCACCACCACCACCACCACCACCACCCCCACCCCCTTCAGCTCTGTGGTGGTGGGGAAGGTGTGGTGGAGAAGGAGGGCCTGCCATGCTATGCACATCTTGAGACATGCAGGGGGCACCTGACAGGCAGTGAGAAACAAGGGGGACACTGCCGCTGAAGACAGGGCACAACCCCAATTCTGGCATAATGCCAATTTTAGCATAACAATGTGACCTTTGGAGCCTAATCATTTCGATAGGTGAGGAGTGGGTATATAGTAGTGGTCAAGAGCCTGATGGCCTTGATTCAGAATTCTGACTTTACCTTTTGCTAGCTAAGTGACCTCAGACAAGTTACTTAACCTCTATGTACCTAATCCATGAAACAGAGGCAATAACAGTACCTATCTTCCAGGTCTATTAAAGAAATGAAAGCATATAAAGAACACATGTCTCAGTAAAATATAGCTATTATTACTAGAGCCACTGAAAAACAGAATATAGTTAAAAAAAAGGAAACAAATTGAAGATAATTTCAAAATACATGTTAAATATATTGAGGAGTATAAAGTGGGCAAATAAAAGTGACTAAGAGACTGAAAAGTAATACATATCAATGAATAAAACCTCACAACACCTATAAATGCATACTAAGTAATCAATAATAATAAACAAGTAATCAATAATAATAACTGAATGACTAAAGAGGCGATATTTTGATGCCTGCTCACACATTTTAAAGTAAGGTAGTAAAACAAAGAAATGAGAAAAAATATAATTCATTTAAAAAGGGGAAAAAACAGATGTGTATATATATATTTTTTAATTACATTTGCAGTTTCATGAATTATTATTAAGGAAAACTCTATGCATATAGTCCTAAACTAAGAACTGGGCAAAATGAGATTAGAGTTGAAAAATCTGGGAGGGGGGCAGAGCAAGAATGCAAAGTGAGAGGACACTCTCATTTATTCCCCTAGCAACTAACCCATTGAAGAAAGAATAAAAACAAGCACAGACTGAGATCTCAGAACTCTGGATGGCAGCTGAGGTGTTAGAGAATCAGGGTGAGTCCAGAAGTGGGGGAAAGGAGAAGCAAAGATGGCCCAGAAGCTGAGAGAACCTACCCACTAACATCCGGAGCACTTGCTCATCACAGCCATTTTTGGATGGGGCTGGGCAACACTGCAGAAAGGGATTACAGAAAGGAAACTAATCTGAGGAAGCTGTAGCTGGTTTTTTAAGTTGGCACAAATTGGTCATAGGAGTTCACAGGTTGCACAACTGGGAGGGGGAGAAGGGAGACCATGGTGCTGAGAGAGTGCCGTTGAATCTCACAGAAGCCCGAGATAGATGGGTTCTAGGACTGGGAGGAACTGAAGCAGGTCCAGGGGAATACTTCGGATGACACATACTGGTGATACAGAGGGAAATGGCCGTCTCCATGCCCACAGTGAGACATTGTGGGAGACCCTGTGCAGGGGTGACAAAGAAGGAAAGACATAGAGAGCACCAACCTTCACCACAGGACAGCTGAGCTCCACCACTTATGTCTGCATCTGCAACCAGCTAAACTCCCCACTCCCATTCATGGGTATAGAGTTCCAGAGGTCAAGCATCCAGAACTTCAAATCACACTGAAAAAAACCTAAGGATAATAGTGTCCCCTAGTGGTCCTCAGGAGAAGATACCAAGCATACTGCCTCTTTTGATTCTGGCTCATAAAGACCCTTTGGGTGGAGTGGAGCTGCCCCTGGGGTTCCCGGGGCTGTGAGTCTTTGCAGAAGTGGGCTGCCATATCATTCTCCTGTGGAGCAGCTGGTGGGTGCAGACCAGACCTTTTGGTTGGCAACTGGGCACTTGGCTGCTGTGCCACCAGGACACCAGATCAGAAAGTTTTCCCACAGAAACCAGAATACAAAATATAAAGTTAAAAAAAGTAACAAAATGGCCCAAGTTCAACAAAAAATAATTAAACACAAAATTGTGTGAGAAAAATGACCGATCAAAAGTAAAACATAAAGAAGAAATTTCTCCTATGGAAGCCAGACTAATGCAAAGTATTGATAATTTTCAGACTATAGTGTTAAATATGCTTAAAGAAAGCAAAAATCACACAGAAAACAAACTAGTGGAGATCAGGAAATAAAGAGAGGAACAAAATGAAATTCAACAAAAAATTGAAAACAAAAAAAAGAGAACTACTAGATTGAAGAATAAAACAACTGAATTAGAAAAAAGCAAAAGAAACACTCAATAATAGAGTTGAATAGACAAAAGGTGGGATAAATGAACTAGAGCACAAAATAACTGAACTCATCAAGTCTCAAGAGAAACAGGAGAAAAGAACAAAGAAAACCAAACAAAGCCAAATGGAAATATGGGATGCAATTAAGAAATCTAACATTAGAGTTATTGAAATCCCAGAGCACCATGACAACAATAAAGGTGTAGAAACAATTTTCCAAGGGATAATCAGAGAGAATTTCCCAGACCTGATTAGAAAACCATCCTGCAAATACAGGAAGCTACATGAACCCTAATCAGAAGAGACAAAAAAAGATAACTCCATTCCATATTCTAATAAAATTCTTGAAAATCAAGGGGTAGGAGAGAATTCCAAAAGGAGCAAGAGAAAAAAAAAATATAACATACCAGTTTTCTTTCATAAGAATCAAGTGGATTTCTCCCCAGAAACTTCATGGGCCAGAAGACAATGGAGTGGCATATATAAAATACTGAACGAAAACAATTGCCAACCAAGAATTCTTTACCCAGTAAAGTTATCATTCAAAAACGAGGGAGAAATCAAGACATTCCCAAAAAACAAAAGCTCTGAGAATTTTCCATTACCAGACCAGCTTTGCAAGTATAACTCACGTAAGCACACCAAATAGAAAGGCAAGAACATTAAATGAATACTTGTATCTATACAGAGGACAAATAAAAAATAAAAGAGAGAGAGAGAGATCTCCAAAAAACTCAACATGGGCAATCATAAGGACCAAATATACAATATTTTCAGGGAATAAACACTTTAATTAAATCCTGCAACAATACAACATCGAGCTTGCAAGAAATAAGCATGAAGTAAATTTATCAAATATAGTCAGTATGATGTTAATGGAGACACACCAAAGCAAAAGAAGAAGAAAAGAGCATATCAGGAATAGGTTTATTATGTTAAGGTTGTATGTTAACTGTTGTTCATATGTTAAACATTGTTGTAATTGTAGGTTGTATAAAGAAATATATGTAGTAACCACTCAGAAATCACCAAGAAAAAAAAATTCAGAAGAAAACAAAAAGATTCTTCTACAAACAAAAACAGAAAAATCAGAATTAAAAAAAGATCCAAAACACTCATAAAACAAATAGCAAAATGAGTGAAGTAGACACTTCGTTTTCAGTAATAATCTTAAATGTAAATGGTCTAAACACCCCAAACAAAAGGCAGAGAGTTGCAGAATGGATAAAAAACATGATCTATCCTTTTTCTGTCTCCAAGAAACACGCTTTAGACATAAAGACACAAAAAGGCTGAAAATAAAAGGATGGAGAAAAATATTCCATGCAAGCAGTAAACAAAAAAAAAAAAAAAGCAGAGGTGGCTATTCTGATATCAGATAAAGTAGACTTCAAATCAAAATATATTAAAAGAGAAAAACAGGGACATTGCATAATAATAAAAGGGTCAAACTAGCAAGGAGACTTAACAATTATAAATATATATACAGTAACAGCACTGAGTATATGTATTTATATACTGGAGAACGACCTCATACTTGGCAAAGTATGGGGTCAACGGAAAAGAGGAAGACCCTCAATGAGGTGAATTGACACAGTGGCTGCAACAATGGGCTCAACCATAACAACGATTGTAAGGGTGGCTCATGGCCAGGTAGTGTTTCCTTCTGTCATGCATAGGGTCGCTATGAGTCAGAACAGACTCGACGGCACCTAACAACAGCAGCAATGAACCAAAATACGTGAAACAAATACTGACAAATACGAAAGGAGAGATGGGCAACTCCACAATAATAGTAGGAGACTTCAACACGCAACTTTCAATTATAGACAGAACATCTAAAAAGATCACTAAGGATGCTGAGGAGCCCTGGTGGTGCAATGGTTAAACTCTCAGCTCCTAATCGAAAGGTCAGTGGTTTGGACCGACTAGCTGCTCTGCAGGAGAAGATGCGGTGGTATGCTTCTGTAAAGATTTACAGCTTTGGAAGCCCTATGAAGCAGTTTTACTCCTACAGGGTCACTATGAGTCAGAATCGACTCAACAGTGATGGGTTTTCTGTTTTTTTTTTTTTTTTTTAAGGACATTGAGAACTTAAATAAAACTATAATTGGACCTAACAGTCATATATAGAACATGGCACCCAAGATCAGAACAATACAAATGCAAGCATATAAGGACAAACATTATATGAGTCTTCTTTTATAAAAAGACAAGAATAGATACAGAAAGACCAATCAATGTTCATTAGTGGCTACCAGAGAGAGGAAAAAGAGAAGGGGAAAGTATGCTTTAGATCGCAGAGACTTGTTATTTTTTACTTTTTTGGTGATGGAAAAAGTAGCACTGAATATGGATGTAGTGAGCACAGCACATCCAAAGTAAAAACAAAGGTTTGAGCACATACGGACGGGTATAGGCATATTGGTATACCAGTAGGTACAGGTGTGTACATAGTGAGAAGAGATAGAACTATTTACAGGTGCAAATACAAATATGTGGGTGTGGGCACATATACTCATTGAAGACACAAATTCCCCATAGACATAACGAAACACCTTCCAAGGCTGGCTTTCTGGGTTTGAAAGCTTAGGACTTTATAGTCTCACGGGACAACTCAGTCAATTGGTATAACATAGTTCACAAAAATCATGATCTGCACCCTAGTGAAGTGAGCAGCATCCGGGGTCTTAAAAGCTTACAAGCAGCCAGACACAACTTGCCTTGCCAGGAGTAAAATAGTAAGAAGGTAACTGTCTTAGTTACCTACTGCTGCTATAACAGAAATACCACAAATGGATAATTTTAACAAAAAGGAATGTATCCCCTAGAGTTTAGGAGACTAGAAGTCCAAATTCAGTGTGTCAGCTCCAGGAGAAGGTTTTATCTCTCTGTTGGCTGTGGCGGAAAGTCCTTGTCATCAATCTTCCCCTGGTCTTGGAGCTTTTTAGCACAAGGATTCTGGGCCCAAAGAATGCGTGCTCCTGGCTCTTCTTGTTTGGTGGTATTGAGGTCCCCGTGTCTCTCTGCTCCCTTCTCTCTTTTATATCTCAAAAGAGATTGACTTAAGATAGAACCTAATCTTGTAGGTTGAGCCCTGCCTCAATCCTTACGATAACATTAACATAACTGCCGCTAATCCCACCTCATTAGCATCACAGAGGTAAGATTTACAACATATGAAAATCACATCAGATGGCAAAATGGCAGGCAATCACATAATACTGGAAATCTGGCCTAGCCAAACTGATACACATTTTGGGGGGACACAATTCAATCCATAACATTTCACCCTTTGGCCCTCCCAAATTTACATCCTTGTCACAGGTTGAACACATTCACCCCATTATATAATAGCAAAGGTCTTAGATCAAGTCCAAAATCCGAAACTTCCTCTTCATCTGTGAAGTCTAGAATACAAGTTATTTCCTTCCCAAGTACTATGGTGGAAAAGGCACAAATTAGATATTTCCATTACATATGGGAGAAATTGGAAGGAAAGAAGAGATAGCAGGCACTAAGTCAGTCAGCAGAACATGTTACATTCAGCAGAACATGTTACATTAGCTCTCGATGTCTGAAAATAATCCTCTGTTGCCTGAGACCATTTAGGCAATGGCCCTACCCTTTAGGCTCTGAGTGTTTACACTCCGGATGCTGGGTGGAAGCCCCTTGGCCTTGGGCTTCAACTCCACCTTCCAGGCCCACTGGGATAGCAACTCCGCTCTCTTGGCTTTAGGTGGCCCCATTCTCCTAGTCCATCTGAGTGGAGACTCCACCCTTTGAGATCCAAAGGCTGTGGCCCTACCCTTTGAGACTGAGGCAGCTCTGCTTCCTGTGTTCCCTATACCTTCAGTTTTTGCTTCCTGGTTCCTTGGCCTCTCAGCCCTTTGGGCCTCATCACCCATGTTTGCCCCACTGGGTCAAGTGTTTTAAAACTCTGTAGCTCCACCAGTAAGTGCCTGGAGTCACCTCACTCTGCCAGTAAACTTTGGCTGGAAGGCACTCAGCTCTCTTGCTCTGTGAGTCGTCAAGCCTAGCTCCACTGATAAGTTCCTGGAGACACCCCACTCTGCCAGGAAGCTTCCTGCTCAAAGACACTTAGCTCTCTCACTCTATGGGCTGGCTCCAGTGCTGTCTCTTGTTGGTCTCCCAGTTCTGCTGCTGTTTCTCTCTGTCTGTCTCCACTGTTAACGGCACGCCTCATTTCCTTCTAAGTCCTTACCAGAACTGCCTTTGATGTTCATAATTCCACTATCAGTTCCTTCAAGGCAATGTAGGCTTTTACTATTAGGCACTTTAAAACTCTCCCAGCCTTTATCCATTCACAGTTTCAAAACCACTTCCACATTTTAGGTATCTGTTAGAGCAGCACCCCAAGAACTGGATCCTGCAGCTAGCTCCTGCTCATCTGACCTCCAGTTTTTGGGACTTGAGCTAGTAGCTTACTCATGGTCCTGCCTGCTGACCTTGGGATTCATCAGTCTTCACAGCCTGTGAGCAAAGCTTTGCTGTCTTGACCACCACCTCATCTACCCTGAGACCAGAAGAACTAAATGTTGCCTGGCTACCACCACTGACAGTTCTGACTGGGGTGAAAATCAATGGTCCCAGGTAGAATGGTAGAAAAATATGCAGCAGAATTCAAATTCTTATTTAAAAAAAAAAAAAAAAAAAAAAGCCAGACAAGCTGGAACAGTAGAAAACACAAGATTCCTTGAGATTATCACCCTGAGACACTCTTTAAACCTAGAACCAACCCTATTCAGAGATCACCTTTTAGCAAAATAGCAGAGTGGCACACAAAATAAAGGCTATTAACTGTAAAATTGATGCTCTACTTAAAAACTGTCAGCAGGAGACCAAAAGGTCAATAATTACTTAAACAAAAGTAAGGATATAAGTGGACAGGGAAACTAGAATATAAGAAGTAGAACAAACAGAACATAATTACAGAGAATGTTGATACATTGTGATAAATATAACTAACGTGACTGAAAAATTTGTGTGGAAATTTGTCAAATGGGAACCTAACTTGCTGTGTAAACTTCCACCAAAATACTCAATATTATTTTAAAAAAGGAAGAAAAATCCAGAAGGTATGACTAGTTTTTTTTTTTTTTTAGCAATGTTGATGAGGCATCTTTCTTTATACCTTTCCATAAAATATTATTTCTAGTGAGGTTGTTCATACGTGACATTACTGATGATGGCCATCTGTGGTTGCAAGATGAATTCAAATACTAATTCAGTCCCCGTGATGAACTGTTCTCCAAAGAAAGACCTAGGAGAATTAAAAAAAAAAAAAAAAAGATATTGTCATGGATTGAATTGTGTCCCCCAGAAATATGTGTCAGCTTAGCTAGGCCATGATTCCCAGTATTGTGTGGTTGTCCTCCATTTTGTGATCTGAAGTAATTGTTCTATGCGTTATAAATCCTAATCTCTGCCTGTGATTAATGAGGCAAGATTAGGTTATGTTAATGAGGACTAGGGTGTGGTGCAACACCCTTACTCAGGTCACAGCCCTGATCCAATGTAAAGGGAGTTTCCCTGGGGTGTGCTCTGTATCACCTTTTATTTTACAAGAGATAAAAGGAAACAGAAATGAGCAGTTAGATAGGGACCTCACTGCCACCAAGCAAGAAAAGCCAAGAGTAGAGCACTTCCTTTGGACCCGGGCTTCTTGCATTGAGAAGCTCCTAGACCAGGGAAAGATTGATGACAGGAACCTTCCTCCAGAGCCAACAGAGAAAGAAAGCCTTCTCATGGAGCTGGTGCCCTGAATTTGGACTTCTAGCCTCCTAAACTATGAGAGAATAAATTTCGGTTTGTTAAAGTCATCCACTTGTGGCATTTCTGTTATAGCAGCACTAGATGGCAGGTATCAAGTTCCTCATATTAACTTATCTAAAAAAACTGATTTATCTAATATCAGCAAACCAAGCACTGAATATTGTTTCCATGCTTGACTTCCAGTGTAAATGGCATTCTGTCCAAACCAATTGTCATTAAGGAAAACTGCTTTTGTTTCCATATGTAAGCTTTTAAATTTATCGCTACTCTGTGGTATGATAAAAAAAAAAAATCTGGAATTAGGATACATTGAAACTCTTCTTCTTTGAAGCAAATCATTTCTACAGTCTTCGAGGCAGTAATTCTTTAATTGCAATAAACTGATAATTTGCCTTATAATCACAGACATGAGCTGACATAAGCCAGATTGCATCTGATTTGATTTTGTAGTGCTCACATAGCAGTTCTGATTAACAATCAAATCGTCGAGATTCAACTCTCCTCAGGCAAACCCACAAAATCTACGCCAGAAGAGAAAGTTGTTAGCTGTCACTGCGTTTTGCTTTTTATTTTTTCTTTTGCTCTGTCAAATGTCAAAGTGATAAATCAGGAATTCGAAAACCATATCGAAGAAAGTCAAGTGCATGTTGTAGCAGGCTCGTGCCAGCACCGCATTGAGATGCGCCTCAGACAAAGACAGGGTAGCCAGCAGAGGTGCCGTGCAACCTTCCATTGAGATGCGAGGCACCTACTTGTACTTTCCGTCATTTTTAATTCTTCATTCAGGTTCAGCAGAGACTCGTTAGATATAAAGATCGAATGACAAAATAAGCCCCAATCATGAGCTGCTTACGGAACAGAACAGGCTCTTCCCTACGTCCCCTGCATGTCATTTTGACAGGGCTTGTCACACAAGGGTGAAGACTGATATTAATAGACAGTTCAGTAAATTATTTTTAAAGAATTACTCACTATACACTTGCACAGAAGAATATAGAAGACAAACAAGGGTACATTATTTAAACCCATGTGGGGCAGAAGGGAAAACTAATATTAGGAAGAAACAGATGGAGTGGAAAAAAAATTAAGATTTTGTGAATATTCCAGCTCCCTGGAAAACTCCCCACTGATGATAGTAAATGCAACACGGTGGGTGGGCCTGTTTCACCGGCAGGGCTCTCCTAAATGGAAGCCACGTTAGCTTGTTGGCTTTTTGTCCTGTGAGTCGTCTGTTAGTCATTTAGGTGCTCTGTTTTGTTTCTCCACCTCTCCTTTTGGGTGTCAACTGTGCTTCAAAGGGATAAAAGAAAACACAGTGGAATATCAAGCTGAGTGTCAACTCCTTTTTAAGCAGCGAAAGCACATAAAAACTGCAGCTCTTGTGAGGAGACAGCTGAAATCCTGACGTCGGATTTGAATTTTGTGAGATGTTTTAGAGACTCCTGAAAAAGCAGCACAGATTGTTTGCATGCTTGTCTGACCACTGTCTCACAACTACTACCAGTATGCCGCCAACAGTTAAGAGCTTGACTACTAGCCGAAGGGTTGGTGGTTTTAAACTACCCAGGGGCACTTCAGCAGACAGGCCTGGCCACCTGCTTCAGAAAGGTTATGGCCTTGAAAACCCTGTGGAGCAGTTCTAATCTGCACACACGGAGTCACCAGCAGTCGAAATCGACTCCACAGCCACCATGACCACCATACCTGCAGAAGCGATAGGGAGCCTCCAGTGTCTTCCAGCCAGCCGGAGCTTTTTGTAACACACCACAACCTGTACATTGTGTGTTACCAGCCAAAAAAACAGTCATTAGGGCCCAATAATGGAAAACTTCAGTCATTAGAAATGACTTATGGTTCAATAACATACTTCCCTAAAACATCTGTCAAATATAATTTTAATAGAGTACAAATTGCTACAGAAGAAAAATTCCTCTAAGTAAAAGACAGTATCATAAACTTAGAACAGTGTGATTAACTGCACAATGATAAAAAGGTGGCAAAATATTCAGGTTGAACAATATAAAATTGCTAATATTCGGCAGGCTTACCAGTTCAGTTGCTGTCGAGTTGATTCCGACTCATGGCAGCTCCACTTGTGTCAGAGTAGAGCTGTGCTCCACAGAATTTTCACTGATGATTTTTCGGAAGTAGATTGCCAGGCCTTTCTTGAGAGGCACCTCTGTGAACTTGAACCTCCAACCTTTCAGTTAGCAGTTGAGTGCTTTAACTCTTTGTACCACCCAGGGGCTCCTCAACAGGCTTATTAGACCTTCAAAGCCGCCAGTATCTTATGGTTTGACCTAATATTAAAAATGTGCTTTATACGGATAAAGAAACCCTAGTGGCGTAGTGGTTAAGTGCTACAGCTGCTAACCGAAAGGTCGGTGCTTCAAATCCACCAGGCGCTCCTTGGAAAATCTGTGGGGCAGTTCTACTCTGTTCTATAGGGTCGCTATGAGTTGGAATCGACTCAACAGCAATGGGTTCTTTTTTAAATGAATAAATAACATGTCTTCAAAGATTTCGTATGTATCACTTATGTTGCAGATAGGTTTATTTTCATCACTAAATATCCAGGTTAATCATTATGTTCCTAAATTCTTCCATAGTAGGAGCCTTTATCACATTGTCTATAAAACTGTCTTGTTTTGTTTTCTTTCACACTTGTGCATCTGTAGTAAAAGTTTGGCGACATTTAGATAAAAAGTGCATCTAATTCATATAGTACAGCATTTGTAGGAAAAAAAAAGAAACTATTTTGTACAACTTGAGAAATATACCTCAGTTGGATCCAAACATTGTTAGTGGAGGTTTATTAGCCAGAGAGCAGATAAACTTTCTTCAGAAGTCAAAACTCGATCAATTACATTGACAGATGTGGCTCTGTAACCAGAGCAGTTACAACTGGGAAATAATTAGGATTCTGGGGCCTGGCATCCAGCTCATTGGTTAAGAGTGGGGCTTGCAAAGAGGCCTTTTTGACACCCAATCATTTATTACTTCATGAATAAATGTCGACTCTTCCTTACAAGAAGAGCAGATGGGTGATATCTTCTATTTCAAGTGGCCACTGCATAATTGCCAGGAATACAATGCTCTTTTCCCTCATGCCTGTTGGCCTAGTGGTTAAGAGCTACGGCTGCTAACCAAATGGTTAGCAGTTTGGATCCAGCAGGTGCTCCTTGGAAACCCTATAGGGCAGTTCTACTCTGTCTTATAGTGTCACTATGAGTTGGGATCGACTTGAGGCAATGGGTTTGGGTTTTTCTTTTTTTGCCTTATGCCACACTAACGCAGTTAGCAGGACCGCACTAAAATGTCAAATCAGAGGATGGACTTGCAAAGTAGTCCCAGAATTCACCAGCACTGGGGCTCTCTGGTCTCAGAGTTCAGCCGGGTCCTTCTCCATAGCTATCAGGACTCACAGAGAACTAGGTGTATCAAGTACTTGGGGTTAGTGCATGGCAAAACAAAACAAAACCTGAAACACAAACTTAGACCTAAGAAAGCTACCATTATGTTGTTTTCATTAAGTTGTATACCTTTTAGA